>NC_092720.1:13947387-14139887 GCF_047496885.1 Scyliorhinus torazame
AGTGACCCAAGCCGGAATCAAACCTGGGATCCTGGAGCTGTGAAGTAATTGTGCTATCCACAAGGCTACCGTGCTGCCCCAAGTCCTTGATAGAGGTTTATAAGATGATCAGGGGAATAGATAGAGTAGACAGTCAGAGACTTTTTCCCCGGGTGGAACAAACCATTACAAGGGGACATAAATTTAAGGTGAATGGTGGAAGATAAAGGGGGGATGTCAGAGGTAGGTTCTTTACCCAGAGAGTAGTGGGGGCATGGAATGCACTGCCTGTGGAAGTAGTTGAGTCGGAAACATTAGGGACCTTCAAGCAGCTATTGGATAGGTACATGGATTACGGTAGAATGATATAGTGTAGATTAATTTGTTCTTAAGGGCAGCACGGTAGCATTGTGGATAGCACAATTGCTTCACAGCTCCAGGGTCCCAGGTTCAATTCCGGCTTGGGTCAGTGTCTGTGCGGAGTCAGCACATCCTCCCCGTGTGTGCGTGGGTTTCCTCTGGGTGCTCCGGTTTCCTCCCACAGTCCAAAGATGTGCAGGTTAGGTGGATTGACCATGATAAATTGCCCTTAGTGTCCAAAATTGCCCTTAGTGTTGGATGGAGGTGTTGACCTTGGGTAGGGTGCTCTTTCCAAGAGCCGGTACAGACTCAATGAGCCGAATGGCCTCCTTCTGCACCGTAAATTCTATGATAATCTATGATTAATCTAGGACAAAGGTTCGGCACAACATCGTGGGCAGGTCAGGTGGATTGGCCACGCTAAATTGCCCCTTAATTAGAAAATATGAATTGGATACTCTAAATATTTTTTTTTAAATCTCGAAGAATCAATAAAGAATCAAACTATGATTCGAAATCGACCTTGGAGAGCAGTAATGATCAGAATTGGGTTTCAGCTTCTCTCTCCTCGTGTATCAGGCTGTGCAATTGACTGGAGTGGAATATTTGGGCAGCACGGTAGCACAGGTGGATAGCACTGTGGCTTCACAGCGGCAGGGTCCCAGGTTTGATTCCCCGCTGGGTCTGTGTGGAGTCTACGTGTTCTCCCCGTGTCTGCGTGGGTTTCCTCCGGGTGCTCCGGTTTCTTCCCACAGTCCATAGATGTGCAGGTTAGGTGGATTGGCCGTGCTAAATTGCCCTTAGTGGGCAAAATGGTTAGGAGGGGTTATTGGGTTAAGGGGATAGGGTGGAATTGAGGGCTTAAGTGGGTCGGTGCAGATTCGATGGGCCGAATGGCTTCCTTCTGCTCTGTATGTTCTCTTTGTAACAATGCCTTGGGGTTGCTGACATCCAGCTGAGAGGAGAGAAGGCGCCACAGGAGTGCAGTCAAGAGTCAGCCTGGAATATGTGTCCAGACCCCTGGAACTGAAGCTGGAGGCACAGCGTCCTGAGCCGGAGGTGAAAGCTCTTTGATTCTGGGCCTCCATTCACACTGTGGAGCAAACTGGGATTCCCAACATCATTCTCTTCCACCAGGCATCCAGTTTGTAAACAGAAGTTGCTGGACGCTGATTGGTGAGAATGAAGTAGCGAAGAGCCAGACGGTGCTTGGCTATCGCTCGCACGTGAAAGTGGTGCTGGACTGGGTATCTGACACACCCATACCCACACACATACACACCCATACACACATCAACACACACACCCCCACACACATACCCACACCCACACACACATCAACACACACACCCATACCCCCCCACCCCCACACACACACACCCACACACACATACCCACACACACACACACCCATATACACCCCCATCAACACACACACCCATACCCCCCCACACACATACACCCACACACACACAGCCACACACACACACCCACACACACACATCCACACACACACACACCCACACCCACACACCTGTCAGCGCAGGAACGAACAGCTGGAAGGGCAGGTGGAACACATCTGTTTGGATGTGGGGAGCGAGTGCGGGAAGCCTCCATTGCTACCAGTTGAATTGACAACACACACATTAGTTGAAAACTCTCCAGAAATCATTGCACCAGGCCCCTCGCCAGCACCAGGAATTATATCATTTTATCAATTGGCAAGAATGAGATAAAAGATCTTGCAGCGAGCCAGTTCTGGGGCCTTTATTGGCCGTTCCTTCATCCTTGTGAGTATATTACTGAAATCCTCTGTTGGAGATCCGTCCAATTATTGATGGTTGAGACTCTGCCATTCGATAGGTCAGATCGGAAAAGGCAGACGAGCCCATTAATCTTTGGGAATGGCTTTCAATCGTTGTGTAAACTGATCCTTTCACTAAATGATTGGTGTGGAATGGGGCTCCAACACCTCACTGTAAGAAGGTTCTGCGGAGTATCACAGAGGGAGCGGTATACTTTAATCAAAGACAGTTGCCAATTTTACAAGTGGGTCCCGTTCCAGCAGATCTTCCGAGTCCTAGTTGAGGGGGTAGCTGGAAGAGGTATAACTGAGGTTTACATCACACATCTATATCTGTCACTGTTTCAAATGCTCCGATTAAACATTAGAATTACTGACGCTCAGCACCAAATCCATTCCCCAGACATCGCTTTCATCGCTCTGCCTGGCCAATGTCTGAGACTTGTGGAAAGATAAGGCAGCACAGTAGCACAGTGGTTAGCACTGTTGCTTCACAGCTCCGGGGTCCCAGGTTCGATTCCGGCTTGGGTCACTGTCTGTGCGAAGTCTGCACGTTTTCCCCGTGTGTGCGTTGGTTTCCTCTAAGTGCTCCGGTTTCCTCCCAGAATCCAAAGATGTGCAGGTTAGGTGGATTGGCCGTGATAAATTGCCCCTTGGTGTCCAAAAGGGTTGGGTGGGGTTACTGTGTTTCGGGTATAGGGTGGAGGTGTGGGCTTGGGTAGGGTGCTCTTTCCATAGGGCCGGTGCAGACTCGATGGGCCGAATGGCCTCCTTCTGCACTGTAAATTCTGTGATTCTATAGAAAATAGGAGCAAGAGTGGGCCATTCGGCCCTTCGAGCCTGCTCCCCATTCAACATGATCATGGCTGATCCTCAATCTCAACACTGCACCCTCCCCATACCCCTTGACACCGTTCGAGTCAGAAATCTCTATTTCCTTCTTAAATATATCCAGTCACTTGGCCCCTTCCGTGGTCGGGAATTCCACAGCTTCACCACCCCCTGAGTGAAGAGGTTTCTCCTCATCTCAGTCCTAACTGGTCTACTCCGTGTCCTGAGACCATGTCCCCTGGTACAGGACCCTCCTCCAGCCAGAGGAAAGAACATTCTTGCATCCAGTCTGTGCAGCCCTGTTGGAATTGGATCTATTTTGGGAGATCCCCTCTTGTTCCTCGAGATTCCAGTGGCTACAGAGGCCCAGTCAACCCAATCTCTCTTCCTACGCCAACCTTGCCACCCCAAAAATCAGTCTGGTGAACCTTCGCTGCACTACCTCTGTGACCAAATATATCTTTCATAGACGAGGGGCTTGATTTAAGGGAAAAGTTTGGAAGTATGGTAGCGAGTGGAAACTACCGCGAGCTTCCTAATGCTCGGCCCAGCGAGGCTGTCATCGTTAGAAAACATTAATTGGTCCACTTAACGAGGCCCCTTGGCCCTTCACGCTGCAAATGACTGCTCCACCAGTGTGTTTCATAGACTATCATAGAATGTACAGGGCAGAAGGAGGCCATTCGGCCCATCGAGTCTGCACCGGCTCTCGGAAAGAGCACCCTACCCAAGGGCAACACCCCCACCCTATCCCCATAACTCAGTAACCCCACCCAACACTAAGGGCAATTTTGGACACTAAGGGCAATTTATCATGGCCAATCCACCTAACCTGCACATCTTTGGACTGTGGGAGGAAACCGGAGCACCCGGAGGAAACCCACGCACACACGGGGATGACGTGCAGACTCCGCACAGCCAGAGACCCAAGCCGGAATCGAACCTGGGACCTTGGAGCTGTGAAGCAACTGTGCTCTCCACTATGCTACTGTGCTGCCCTTTCGCTGGGACTCCGCCCACCAGCTCCTGCTAACAAGGGAGGGCAGTACTAAAACTGAACATTCACAACCAACCCCACTCAGCTTGTCGCCATGCCACCAACGAGACAAGTCCCATGGTTCGGGAATGCAAACTCCCCCCCCCCCCCCCCCCCCCCAGGCCCTCAGAGGACACCCGCCAGGTCCATCGAAGGCCACGGGACGCGATATGTAGCAGACCTCCTCCACCTCTGATGTGCCTCCTGGGGACCCACCCGGACGCAGCAGTGGTAGAGCACGGAGGGTTAAGCAGGTCAAGGATCACAGAGTGCACGGGGGGGGGGGGGGGGGGGCGGGTTTGGGGGTAATGGGGGGTGGGTGAAATGGGGGGGGGGGTTTGGAGGGGTGGGAAAGGTGGAGCGGCACCATCAAGGGGGAGGGGCACCATCAAGGGGGAGGGGCAGTTGGAGACATTTTTTTAAAGTTGCACTGGACAAATATGCCGCCTCTGGCATTGTTTTCCGCAATGTGGGCTCAGCACCAAGCCCCTGCCCCAGTCCCTGGGCATGGATGTCCTGGATATGGCCCTCCCGGGCACACTGTGGGCAGGTGATGGGTGTGAGCGAACACTGACAGGCAGGGGTCAGACTGTGGCATAGATTGAGGAGTTCCAGCGCTCAGCTCTCTGCGGGTTACCATCACCCGCCTGCCTTCGGCAGTGACCCGCTGACACTGCCGACACAGTCCCAGCACCCTGGAGTGATGTTACACAGAGCCTGGGAGGGTGGGTGCGGACGGTGGGGGGGAGGGGGAAGGCTGAGGGAGGGGAGAATGATTGACGGGGCCACGTCCTATGTGAAGCAGGCGAGGATGAGGGCCACCCCGGCCCTCGGGGTTCACAGGGCCCTCGCCGCTGCCGCCCGATCCTCTCAGCCTTCGGCTGCTCCCGTGGGTTCTCCCGGGCTCATCATCCTGGTCCGGCGCCTCCTCTTCTTCACCCTCCTCCACCTCCAGCATATCGCCCCGCTCCTGCGCCAGATAACGGAGGTCACAAGCCGACCATCACAAAGTGGGCCACCCCCTGGGAGGTGTACTGCAGGGCGGTACCAGAGCGGCTGAGACATTGGAACCGCATTTTGAGGAGCCTCGGTGGCCACATGGGCCTCGCTGTATCAGATCTCAGCATCGGTCACCAGCTGCTGTATTGATGTCACTAACCCCTTATCCCCCAACCGGCCACCGTGGGGGGGTCCTCGAAGAGGGCGAGGTTATCCGACTACCCCAGGATGTAGCTGTTGTGCACACTCCCTGGGAAGCGTGCACACATGTGCATGACCTACAGGTGGTCGTTCAGGGAGTGTACCCCCTTCCTGTACAGCATGCTCCCCATGCATGCCATCCATTACCCCCTGGACCTGGGGCATCCCAGCAATGGCAGAGAATCCTGCTGCCTGGGCATCTTGTTGGGCCTGGTCCATGTCAAAGTTGATATCGTGTTCTGCCTGGGCAAATGGGCCATCTGTGACCTCAAGGGTGCACATAACGCCACCTGGACCGGGCGTTGGTCCCCTCCCCGGTGCACAGCTAACCTCTGGATGCTAAAATGTCCCCAGTGCTGGGGCCCAGCCCCTGGGCGTTCAGATGTTCGCTATTTAGTCTGTAATGTTGCCTCCTGCAGTGTCCAGGCACAATGTCCAGGCATCACGATCTGATTGGGATGCTCGGTAATAGTTCCCACATGTTACATGGCACGCCTACCCATGGGAATCCATTTGGGAGCTGTGAAGTGCTCACTAGCCTTCAATAGCCTTCAGCCACAAGGCCAGAGGCCTCCACGGCCAGTGGGAGTCATGTGTGGTCGGTGGGGCAGACGGACAGGTTGCCCCCAGAATGGGAACACAAAATCTAGTGTGAGACATGGTGGACTTTTTTTATTCATTCCTGGGACATGGACATCGCAGTTTGTGCCGGCATTTATTGCCCATCCCTAATTACCCTTGAGGGGCCAGTTAAGAGTCAACCACATTGCTGTGGGTCACATGTAGGCCAGACCGGGTAAGGACGGCAGATTTCCTTCCCTAAAGGACATTAGTGAACCAGATGGATATTGATGACAGTCAACAATGGGTTCATGGTCATCATTGGACTATTAAATTTCAGATTTTTATTGAATTCAAATTCCACCATCTGCCCTGGCGGGATTTGAACCAGGGTCCCCTGAGCATGACTCTGGGTGTCTGGATTATGAGGCCAGCGACAATACCGCTGCACCACTGCCTCCCCGACCTGCGACCTCCAAGACACCCATCGCCCCCACCCCACCAATGGAGATACATCCCAACCGAGACAGGCCCCCGGGGGCCCGCGCTCACCCCCTCCCCTTCCGAACCCCGGGCTGATAGCCTGGGAACAAAGATGGCTACTCACCTCCTTGGATCCCCACTGCAGCTCTTCCGCCAGCTTCACGTTTTTAAAAGATGTGCCACCACTTGCTGGGGAGGCGGTTAGATCACGAGAGGCCGTTGGATCGGGGGTCGCTCCCGTTAATTGGCCCAAAGTGATGATTATTGGTTTCTCTCCACGATTTTGGCGAATTCCTGATTTTGCCAATGGGAGTGAACCAGTTAGATTGCAAACCGATTGACGCCCGGGGCGGTTCTCGTCTTCGGCAACTCCTGTGATCTAACTGCCTCACTTGATAATAATAATACTCTTTATTGTCACAAGTAGGCTTACATTAACATTGCAATGAAGTTACTGTGAAAAGCCCCTAGTCGCCACATTCCGGCGCCTGTTCGGGTTCACGGAGGGAGAATTCAGAATCTCCACTTCACCTAACAAGCACGTCTTTCGGGACTTGTGGGAGGAAACCGGAGCACCCGGAGGAAACCCACGCAGACACGGGGAGAGGGTGCAGACTCCGCACAGACAGTGACCCAAGCCGGGAATCGAACCAGGGACCCTGGCATTGTGAAGCAACAGTGCTAACCACTGTGCTACCATGCTGCACAATCCGGCCATTAAATCATGTCCAAGGAGCCCAAAATTGCCCACAATGCTCCAGTTGTGAATCTAGGGCCAGGTTTCATGGTTCCTCCATGGAGTGTCTCCCCCTGGTGGGTGAAATGAGCCATCAAATCTCCATTTAGCGGTAGAGGCTGCAAAATCTGGCCTAGGTGTCCTATTTGACAAATAGTCATGCGAATCTCTATTATGTAATATGGTCAGTCAAATGCTGTGCCCCAACCCCACCCTTGTGTGCCCATATTACAATTGTGTCTTTTAAAAAGCATTTAGATAGTTACATGGGTAAGATGGGTATAGAGGGTTATGGGCCAAGTGCGGGCAACTGGGACTAGCTTAATGGTAAAAACTGGGCGGCATGGACTGGTTGGGCCGAAGGGCCTGTTTCCATGCTGTAAACTTCTATGATTCTATGATTCTATTAAGACCACCTACGCCCAGCTCTGCCCCTGCCCCAGTCTGGCAGCTGCTGAATCCCTCGTCCATACTTTCCTCTGAAACCGAGCATTCCAATGCCCACTCAGTCCCTCCCATTCTCCACCCTCCATTATTGAGTTTGTCGAGGTCTTGTGGCCATGTACTAACTTCCCATGGGGAGCTGCTTTGGCCTGGATGGGGTTGCTGGAGCCTCACTCCTCCAGGCAATTGGAAGAGGAGTTTCCCATCACACACCTGACTTGTGTTTCGCTCCTTGTGTTTTGCGGTCAGTTCTCTCTGAGCTGTCTCCGGGATCAAAATTCCTTGTGCAATGAAGGGAACAATCCCATGTGTGCTCTGCCGCCCTCTACTGGTTGTTGTGTTTAGTGGACGAGCTAAAATACAGTAAGAAGTCTTACAACACCAGGTTAAAGTCCAACAGGTTTGTTTCGATGTCACTAGCTTTCGGAGCGCTGCTCCTTCCTCAGGTGAATGAAGAGGTATGTTCCAGAAACATATACATAGACAGATTCAATGATGCCAGACAATGCTTGGAATGCGAGCATTAGCAGGTGATTAAATCTTTACAGATCCAGAGATGGGGTAACCCCAGGTTAAAGAGGTGTGAATTGTGTCAAGCCAGGACAGTTGGTAGGATTTTGCAGGCCAGATGGTGGGGGGTGAATGTAATGCGACATGAATCCCAGGTCCCGGTTGAGGCCGCACTCATGTGGGCGGAACTTGGCTATAAGCTTCTGCTCGGCGATTCTGCGTTGTCGCGCGTCCTGAAGGCCGCCTTGGAGAACGCTTACCCGGAGATCAGAGGCTGAATGCCCTTGACTGCTGAAGTGTTCCCCGACTGGAAGGGAACATTCCTGCCTGGCGATTGTCGCGCGATGTCCGTTCATTCGTTGTCGCAGCGTCTGCATGGTCTCGCCAATGTACCACGCTTCGGGACATCCTTTCCTGCAGTGTATGAGGTAGACAACGTTGGCCGAGTCGCACGAGTATGTACCGCGTACCTGGTGGGTGTTGTTCTCACGTGTAATGGTGGTATCCATGTCGATGATCTGGCACGTCTTGCAGAGATTGCCATGGCAGGTGATGCACTAAGCGTCAAGCACCACAAAGACATGTGAGACTTTAACCAAGGCTTTAATACACTACATAGGAAGCTTACCTGACACAGACGACCCCAGACAAAATGGGCCCGGTCTCAGAAGCTGGGTCTTATACCTAACTCCCGGGGGAGTGGCCAAGGCGGAGCTCTCCGTGGCCAGGTCAGGTTACATACAGGTGACCGAACCTCGACAGAGCTACAGTACAATACACAGTACCATACACAGGATTACAGGGCCACGTTACACACAACTATTATATAACTATGTACAATGCTAGGGAAGTACAATGGTGTATCACCACAGCAGGGTTGTGTGGTGTCGTGGTCACTGTTCTGAAGGCAGGGTAGTTTGCTGCAAACAATGGTTTGTTTGAGGTTGCGCGGTTGTTTGAAGGCAAGTAGTGGGGGTGTGGGGATGACCTTGGCAAGATGTTCATCTTCATCGATGAGGCAGCAGAAAATTGGATATTAGTCATTGCTGCCACCTGCTGGCTTTTTGTGTCATAGAATCAAAGAGTCACTACAGTGCAGAAGGAAGCCATTCGGCCCATCGAGTCTGCACCGACCCTCTGTACGGGCACCCTACCTGGGACCACACCTCCACCCTATCCCTGTAACCCCACTTAACCTTTTTGCCCCACTGATTGGCAATTAGTCATGTCCAATCCACCTAACCTGCACATCCTTTGGACTATGGGAGGAAACCGGATCACCCGGAGGAAACCCACGCAGACGCAGACAGTCACCCGAAGCCGGAATCAAACCCGGGTTCCTGGAGCTGTGAGGCAGCAGTGCTAACCGCTGTGCCACCATGCGGCCCGTGTCATTATCTCCCTTGGACAATTTTACCAGAAATTCTTTTATTGGGATCCCAGATCAGACCCTAACAATTGCTAGGACACTGGACATAAACCACAACATTTTGTTTTAATTTTGTTAGCCTATGAGGAGGCTCCAGGTGTGATTTCAGAGCGAAATAAGGATATGGTATATAAAAACAAACTTTATTACTAAGTATCTTTAACATCAGGCAAGAAAAATAAATTACAGTCACCCCTTAAACAATGCTAATTAATACAGTGACACAATACCCCTTAACTACCACCTTTATTCCACTTAAACAACAAAAGTATCTCAGCTCTCATCCCACTTTTAAATACAGTTAGTACTCAGGAATACAGGCTGTACAGAGATGTCTGGATACTCTACTTTGAGACTATTGGAAGAGGTAGACCTGAATCTCGTTCAGAACCGTGCAAGATTTCGAGCTGAAGTCTTCAGAATTTATATTTATGATTATACTTCCATCACACTTGCAATCTTCTGTCTGTCTCAACTCAGTGTTGAAACTGCCTGTCCTGTTCACAATCAAGTTCTGTTTCTGGCCTGCCCCCAGTCAAATCTTTAACTGAACTACAGTGAGAGTAGATGCTTGACTTCTGCTCACACCCCAATCTAAAACTGTTTTTCTGCAAAATGCCTGGGACCTTACCTCCTCCCATTAATTACATCAGTCTTACCAAACTGAAAAACAATAATTAACTCCACAGGGAACCACCTTTATCCAAACAAAATTCCATTAGCCCAAGCTTTTACAATGCCTTAATTGCACCTCTGGCTCCCAAAAATCTTTCAAACTTGGATTCTTTACATTCACTACTGCAGCAATCACACACACATTAACCCAGGATTTTATCCCGTCACGCACTAAATACATAATAATGCAATGTACCTGAAATTCTGACATTCATTACATTTTGTTTCCTTTTCCTCTCCTGAGGGACAATGAGATAGTGTTTCGGCACCAGGGCGCTCTTTTCAATGACTCACTCCAATCGACCACTTTTTAATGTGCTAGCTTTGACTTTTGATGTGAGTAGGCAATTCCGCTGTGAGAGGCATCACAGTCAGGGTGTACAGACAGGCTGCATACATGCACAAAGAAGCATCCTTGTGCATATGCACACACATACATAGACGGGGGGTTGCAGGGGGACAGGGTGACGTAGGGGGGGTGGGTTGTCGTAGTGGGGTGATAGCCAAGATGCAGCAATGGCCAATTTCAGCCGCTCTAACGCTGCCCCAATGTATGATCAATGTATGATCTAGAACCCCACCTGAAATTCTGCAGCCTGCCATTCTCTCTCCATGGTCCTGGAATGTGTTGCTGCCTCTCTGCTCCATGCCCATCTCTGCCCACATACCCTGTTGGTCCTGTTTCCGCTCTCAATGTCACCTGCATTTTTATAGCACCTTTCAAGTACCGAAACATTCCAAGGCGCTCCGCAGACCAGATTTAACAGTTTCTCGAATTCCCTCCCTGAATCTCTCCACCTCTCGATCTGTCTCTCTCCCCCTTTAAAACGCTCCCTCAAAACTATACTTTCTGGCCAAACCTTTGCGTCACGATGGCTCAGTGGTTAGCACTGCTGCCTCATGGGGCCCGGGACCGGGGTTTGATTCCGGCTTGGGTCACTGTCAGCGTGGTCTCTGGGTCTGAACGTATCCGATGAAGATAGCTGAGTAATAATGACGTCCTCGATGGGAAAACAATTTTTCAAATGTTTGTACCATTTAAATGTTGATTAAACTAAATACAAACTGCAAAACAAACTGGCTGGAAAACTGGTTTGTGGTGCAGAGCGAGGCCAGCAGCGTGGGTTCAATCCCCGTACTGGCTGAGGTTATTCATGAAATCCCCGCCTTCTCAACCCTGCCCCTCGCCCCCCTCTCAGGGGGAAAACAGCCTACGGTCATCTGGGACTGTGGCGACTTCACTTTTAAACTAAAGACTGCAAAGGTTGAACCTCTGCCATTTGTGTCCAGGGTCTGTTCTCATATAAGCGACTCCAGAGAGAGGAAGTTAAAATATCAAGTAGCCAGAGAATCCTCTTCCTTTTCGCTTCTTCAACACCGTTTTCTCTCATCTAACTCTTCAATCTCCGATCTGCGCTGTTCAACTCGACAACTCTTTGAGGTCGCTTGATGACCCGAATGCCCTTTGTCCTGTGATTCAGTACAGTTCTGAATCACAGTCCCTCGACTGCCTTAAACTCCTCATTCCCCTCCTGTAGAGTTCCGTTTGAATTTTATTTGAGATTTGCCAGAGTTTTTAATAATGCCTGACAGGTTACTGATAACCAATCGACCGTTAATCTTCTTTTTTAAATTTAGAGTACCCAATTATTTTTTTCCAATTAAGGGGCAATTTAGTGTGGCCAATCTACCCACCCTGCGCATCTTTGTGTTGTGGGGGTGAAACCCACGCAGACACGGGGAGAATGTGCAAACTCCACACAGACAGTGACCCAGAGCCGGGATCGAACCTGGGACCTCGGTGGCGTGAGGCAACAGTGCTAACCACTGCGCCACTGTGCTGCCCCGACCGCTAATCTTTTACACCCTCGCCAAGTGTAACATTTTCTCATCAAAGAAGATATTGAGCCATTAGAGCCGTAGACGTTTTACGGCACAGAAAATCATAGACATAGAATTTACAGCGCAGAAGGAGGCCATTCGGCCCATCGAGTCTGCACCGGCTCTTGGATAGAGCACCCTACCCAAGGTCCACACCTCCACCCTATCCCCATAACCCCATAACCCAACCCACCACTAAGGGCAATGTTGGACACTAAGGGCAATTTAGTATGGCCAATCCACCTAACCTGCACATCTTTGGACTGTGGGAGGAAACCGGAGCACCCGGAGGAAACCCACGCACACACGGGAAGGATGTGCCGACTCCGCACAGACAGTGACCCAAGCCGGAATCGAACCTGGGACCCTGGAGCTGTGAAGCAATTGTGCTATCCACAATGCTACCGTGCTGCCCTTAAAATAGGCCACTTGATCCTGGGCTGGCCAAGAGAAACAAGCTACCAGTCTAATCCCATTGTCCAACATTTGGTCTGTACCCCTGCAGGTTGAGGGACTTCAGTTGCAAAATCCAGATACCTTTTTAAATGCATTGCGTGTTTCTGTCTCTATCACCCTATCAGGCAGTGAGTTCCAGACCCTTGCCAACCTCTGGGTGAAAATAATGTCCTCATCTCCCCTCTAATCTGTCTCGCAATCGCTTTAGATCTCTGCCCCCAGGCCACTGACCTCTCTGCTGGAGTTATTGGGCCCTGTCTAGGCCCCTCACTATCTTGGAACTCTCAGATGGCTCTTTATGTTCAGATAGTGGTTCGACCGCAAGTTTAGTCCTAGGTGCTCATCTTAAAAGTTTTCATCGTGGTCCAACCAAGAGTGGTAACAAGGAACATCTGATTGATTGACTTTGAAAAGTCTGCGTGCCTCTTCCAGTTGGTTAGGGTAGTAACCAGTTCCAACCAGTTACCAATTTCTATTGGGCCAAACCATGGCTGGAAAGGGTCATCACGCATGACTAACAGGTTCACGATGCTGTTCGTCATTCTGACACCCCCTTTTATCAATGTTTAGCCTATTTAATGTCTGCATTAACTCTTCTTTCACCAAGACTTGAACACTGTCTCCTTCCTTGGTAAAGAAAGATGCAACATAGTAATTTAGCCGTCAGCCATGCCCCCTCTCTTCATTGATTCTTTGGGCCCCTAATTGATTTCACTTTTCCTCTGCTAATTATATCCTTATAGAACATGTATGGATTTTATTTCATGTTATCTTGTAAATCCTCTCCTTCCTTTATGAAATGAAATTAAATTAAAATTGCTTATTGTCACAAGTAGGTTTCAAGTGAAGTTACTGTGAAAAGCCCCTAGTCGCCACATTCCGGCGCCTGTTCGGGGAGCTTGGTGCGGGAAATCTGCCCATAGGATCTGAGTGTCACGGGCAAGGGCAGCATTTATTTGCCCAACCTTAATTGCCCTGAGAAAGTGGTGGTGGGCTCCCTCGGATAATAGTTTAACGTCAATTCGGAGTCCATCATGTTGGTGTGACACTGGAATCGCTTCTTTCATGCCCTCTGCATGCTCAGGACTCAGGTGTTTGTCTCCAGTGCTTTGATACAGAGGAACACCCGTCTGCCTGTGTTTCATTCTGTGCTGATATGTTTTAACCCCTTTCTTATCATTGTCTCCTTGCAGTGCTGTGGTTTAAGCACTGTCCTTTCACCTTTGGAACCCAGGGCATGAGAGAACTGAGTGAATCAGTGATAATAATGGGGTTAACCCATTGGAAAACTGACAAGATCAGATGCAACTCTTATTTTACATCCTCCCTAATTTTGAGTCAAGCTGTGGAACAATCTCGGAACATTTAGCAGCAGTTCCACCACTTTGGGACGACCTTGGCCGTAATGATGCAATTTTGTTGCATTGTCACTGTTTCTGGTAGTGGTTATAGCTGCATGATGTGGGCCAGTACTGGCCTTGCCTTCCTCCCTGAACAACACCCATTTTGCCTATTCCTATACCTCTATCTTAGCTGTGGTTGCAATAGCCCATCATCAGGCATCTGTAACCTTCCGGAATAGTTTCCCTCGCTTCCTCTGGGCTATCACGGACTCTTTTCTTGATTGCCATAGAACCCATACGAAGCAGAAGGAGGCCATTTGGCCCATCGTGTCTGCACCAAACTCTCTGAAAGAGCACCCTACTTAAGCCCCCCCCCCTCCCCACCCCTGTCCCTGTAACCCCACCCAACCTGCACATCTTTGGACACTAAGGGACAATTTTTATCATGGCCAATCCACCTAACCTGCACATCTTTCGACTGTGGAAGGAAACTGGAGCACCCGGAGGAATCCCACACAGACACGGGGAGAACGTGCAGACTCCACACAGACCGTGACCCAAGGCCGGAATTGAACCAGATCCCTGGTGCTGTGAGGCAGCAGTGCTAACCACTGTGCCACCGTGCTGGAACAGGTGATGCGAATTGAGCTCTGATTTTGTAATGGACTATTCGGCATCTTACTTACACATCTTACTGAAGGCGCCTTCAGTTGAGGAATGGTCACTGTTACACAAGGCCCCTCCCCCTAACCGGAGGGCATTTCTGTCTGATGCCCCGTGTAGCTCCTGAGATCCTTTGTCTGCATGTTCCAGTGAGAGAGCTATTTTGGTAATGTTTTTTAAATCCAGATTGGATTTTGCCAATAACTATTTTTGTGTTGTCACACTGTTTATTCCGCATACTAATCTGTCTTGCAACCTGTCAGTCAGGGATGGCCTGAATTCAATGATCTGCCAATTTCCGTAATCCGGTCAAAGATGCGATGACTGGTTTCCCTGGGGTGCTCCCTGCTGTGTTAAAGCGGTATCTCTGGAGTATAACAGAGACTTTGGATCATAGTGGTTTATTACCAAGTCTACTAACTCATTAAAAATCTTCACGTCGCGGCATCTGGACAGGTCAGACTTTTTATCAATCGGAATGTCGGGGCTCCGCATTCTGTCAGTAAGATCACTTTCTGTTTTTCATCTCCCTCAATATCGTTAGCCTGCAAGTGGTAATGCATGCGCTCTGTGTATTGGGCCCAGTCTTCTTCACGTACATCCTCGGGTTCGGGTTTACCGAAGAGAAGCATTTTTTCTTACTGGAAAAGCCGCTTGTTTTCAAAAATGAAGGTTACTTAAAGGAAAAGAACGTGCTTACTCCTCGTCGCCAATGTAATAACCTCACCAAGGCCAGTCTTCCAGCACAGTGCCCTTTTATTGTAGAAACGGAAAAGGCCACTGTCGCGGCTTACAGCATACAGGTCCAAGCCCAGCGATCTGCAGAACACTGACCCAGGTTGAAGCACAGGGTTTTAAGCTCCCGCTTCTCATTTGCCACTGGGAGAGCTCCCGCTCTCTTAATAGAAGAATTAATATTCCATGAAGCCCAGGGGGAGATCTATTGATGATCCCCCCCGTGTCCCTCATGACCACCATACAAGGATATTGTTCAATCTATTGTTCTCTGTCCCGTTAATTTAACTGTCTTCCTGAAACATTCATTTGTCTCAATTCCCTGGTTTCCGGTGTTACGATCCCAGTCGATGTTGCAACTGGGCAAGAAGATCCCAGGCTTAAAAAAAAAAAATGTTTATCTTTTTCTTTAGAAAACGTGATGGAACAGAGTCACAGGACTGCTAATTAGTGGTTGGCACCACAAAAAAAAATTAAATATACACAGATTTTAAGGTTAGCACAGGGTACAAAGTATATGGTCTCAGTAAAACAGTCCTTTTCGCCACACAGGCTGGCTGTGGTAAAACACACTCCACTTTGAACCCAAGTAAATGTCTATGAATTTCTCCTGAAAAATCCCCCCGCCCCGATTATCGCTGAACTCCGGCTTTCACACAAGTGATTTCAAATTCTGCTTTCAAAAAGTTACATTTTCAAATCTTTTATACAATGTGTTCCCTCTGCTGCTTCCATCAAGGTTTGACTTTCAGGTTTTATACATCTCCCTGCATGTTTCCTTTGTCTTAAAGGCTTTTTGCACAAACTTCAAAGTCCAGCCATCGATTTCCACAATTATTTCAAACAACGTCCCCCAAACTAGTAATTTCTCTCAAACCTTAGCACCACTGCACATATCTTCCTGGCCTCTAACGATCCAATGCCTTCACAACTCTCTGTGACTTTACTGAACAGTAATTTGTTCTGGTTCCCAATTTCCCCAGGTCTGTTATCCCCAGATATCCTGGAAACTTCTCTTCTTCTCTCTAGTTTCATTAACTAACTGGACTTTATGTATCGGGCATCTGTTATCTTAATCATTACTCCATGGTATGGATTTCCTTCTAGTACAGCTGAGAGAGACATTCCCTCTCTCACCTTCTAAACTAACTGCTTCTTGCAGAGCTATGAGAGTTGCCTTCTCTCTCACTACCTATCTACAACTGCCAATGAATTCAGCTAAAACTAAATTCAAAAAGCCTTTAAAGGGCTCCCGGTTGCTAAGCAATGCCTCCTTCTCCACAGCTTTTATTTATTCTTCATGCTGTAACTTCTCTAAGCATAATAGATACGCAGTTTGAATCGAAACCAAAACCCCCACACATTCAAACCCATTTAGTCCAGCTGGAATCTAACTTGAGGGTTACCCCTCCTTGCATTGAAACACGAAGTTAAACCCACTTAAAATTATACCTTATTTCTAATATTTACAAATAGAAATATAAATCCCTTAAAACATTGGACACTCTTGTTTTTTGGGGGCGTTTACTTTCTGCAGCTTCCTTGTTCTGTCCAGCTTCTCCTTGCATAAGCTTAAAACTAACTCAAAAGTTCTTTCTGTTCCAGGGTGGCCCCTGGTTGCTTAGCAACAACCCAGTTTTCCTTTTGGCCCTGTTTACTTTCATGTTATGCAGGCATCTGAACCAAACTGAAGTAACTAATCCTTTCAAAGACAGAAACACAAAAAAGCTAACTTACTTAAAGCTGTACTTTTGTCTAGTACCCACTGATACAAACTTAGATTATTTAAAAATAAATGTTTCCTGACAGGACTTAACACATGACCTTCTGACTCGGAGAACGGACCCATGGCTAACATTCTGATATTCCAAGTTTTCCTCAAGTTGCTGGAGGTGCCAATTTAGGTGCTAGCACCCACTGCATCTTTCCAATTACTACTTTGTCAACTTTATGATTCAAAAAAGGCAGCTAAAATTATTGAGCGTTATTTAAAGAATTACAACATATAAACTGGTGTTTAAGCGCTATGTCAACCTCCTCTGAACTCTCTTTTAAACCATTATATATACAAATCTACATATGTATCTTTTTTTATTTGTTCATGGGACGTGTCAGGCTGTGTTAGCATTTATTGTCTATCTGTAATTGCCCTTGGCGGGGTAGTTAAGAGTCAACCACATTGCTGTGGGTCTGGAGCCACATGTAGGCCAGACCAGGCAAGGACGGCAGATTTCCTAAAGGACATGAATGAACCAGATGGGTTTTTACGACAATCGACAATGGTTTCATGGCCACCGTTAGACTTTCAATTCCAGATTTTTATTGAGTTCAAATTTCACCATCTGCCGTGGCAGGATTTGAACCTGGAACCCCAGAGGACTTTGGGTCTCTGGATTACTGATCCAGTGACAATACCACCAAGCCACCTCCTCCCCATCTTAATCACAATGAGTGGGGGGGGGGGGTGCAATCACAATGAGTGGGGGGGGGGGGGGGGTGCAATGTTCAACCAGTCATGGGAGGGCGAGTGCAGGAAATTCCCAGGGTTTGTGTGGAGTGTCAGGGATACGTATGCGCCCAGCATGAAGAAAGTGAGTGTCCTAAGGGAGTCTAATCATCCTGCACCTGATACCTGTCCATTGAACTTGTCGGGAAAGGTGGGCAGGGGGTTGGGGGAGGGGGGGGGGGGAGCGTGCGAGTGGAGGGGAGCAAGGACAGGTTCAAGCTCAGCTCTCTGAAAGAAAGGATGTGCAACTTACATTTCTGTCGCATCAGCCACAGGTTCAGGATCCACCAAAATTCGTTACAGCCAACAAAACACACCTGAAGCAATGAGTGTGCTCATAGTTACACGAACAACCAATGGAACCAATCCATTAAGCTAACAATACAGTTCAGTTATGCTTGCTAGATCTGACATGCATTCATTTGTAGGAACCCATGCAAATTCTGGAATCCCTGCAAACAGTAAAATCATTACCTTTTGAAATTTAGTATTCTTGCATCTATCCTGATATGTGAAAGACAAAAAGGCTCAACAACATGTCTTTATTTTCAGCAATATTCGCTTTTGGAGTGTGGTTTATAATTGGCAAGGTATTTATTGCCCGTCCCTAATTGCCCTTGAACTGAGTGGCTGGCTAGGCCATTTCTGAGGATGTTTTAAAATCGACCACAGTCCTGTCAGCCAAGAGTCTGTTTTGGGGCCAGGGTTTAGGTAACTCCAAAGTATATCATGGAGTTCACCTGACCTATAACTGTTTATTGATTTTGGTTATGATGAGCTCAAGAGCCTGCCTTTCAGGTTTTATTCAACAGAGTTCTTAGGAGCTTTAGACCAAAAAACAAGCTTTATTCTACAAATTTAATTAACATTTGTATAAACACACACAGTAAGAATTTTTATCAACTACAAACATAAAGACCCCACACAGCGACAGTAATTATGTATAACCCTGAATGAATTTCCCCTTAACTGTTCCAATTCAATAACAAAATCCAAGTAAAACCAGAAACCCCTTTTCAAAGGAGCGGCCAAGCCACGGCATTCTCACTGGTATAAGACTTGTTATTGATACTCTGTTCCCCTTTTCAAATAGCAGGTTTGAATTCTTTCCAGAAAGCAATTATCTCTTTTAAGTTATCAAGCAGTCTGGAGACAGCTTTTAAAATGAAGACAGAGACACACTTCTTTCACCCTGTGCAGTTCAAAACCAGTCGAAAACGCAAAGCGAAAGTAAAACACACAGAGCCACAGCCCAGCTCCACCCACACAATGACATCACTGAAGCTATGTGATAAGCCAAAAACATTTCTTAAAGGGACACTCCCATGACAAGTCACACATAGGCCAGACCGGGTAAGGACAGCAGATTTCCTGCTGTTTGGATCCCTACGAGAACCCAACTAATTGCAATTTGTAAATCTGTGAGGAAAGGTTACTGAACCACAGGAGTGATACCTATTGGTCAGTGTAATCTTTTATGGCCAAACAAACTTTAATTTAAACACATAATTAACCACATTAACAACTTTAGTTAACAGTTGCAACAATTTTTAACTGAAAGAAGAAACATTCTTACTTCCTTAACCTATTCGAATTAAGCACCAATACATTTCAAATACCACTCATGAATAAAGTTAACAACCAGGTTTTTTTATTTGTTGTTCTCTGTGCAGAATCTTTGGATAGAGAACCTTTCAGGACAAAAGCTGAACACCTCTGTTAAGATTAAACTCGTAGGAAAAAAATTACTTCTTCAGATAGACCTGGCTCCTCCACTTAATTCCATCACCTGTACCCAAAGCATAAGGCATTCTTCCATCTCCTCAAAATGGCCTCATAAATGGCCTCACCAGCCACTCAGTTCAAGGGCAATTAGGGATACTTTCCTCATAAATTATTCACCCCAATTGTAATGAAAACATAAACAATATTCCACCAGCTAGCTGGCTGTAAACAAGCAAATGGTTCTTAAATCTATTAGCTGAACACTCCACCTGCAAAAACCAATGACCACCCCACTTTCACGACCCCTTAATCACCTCTAGCAGCCATGCTGTCTGCATGCACCTTAGCCCAATAACATTATTGCAAACAATATATAAAATATGACCACTTATTACATCCGTGACACTTCTCTAAACAGAATGAGTGAATCAGATTATTTTTCTTTTACATAAATCCGGGTGTTCCATGGCCCGCGTTGCTAATGCGAGTTTGAAATTCCAAATTTATATCATTTTGAATTGAATTGGAATAACTTTTGTGTCAAAAGGTGGTGCAAGAGTTGGCGCTCAGCTGCTGCCCTTGCCTGTGGCACAGGCTGTAGCTTTGGGAATGGCGCGCTGCTGAATCGTTGGCAGGGAAATCTGTGCAGCCCCACGCAGTTCAATAGCCTCCTGCTCCTGGCATCCCAGAAAGGGATGAGATGGGGAAGGGAGCACTTGGGTGAAGTTTGGGAAATGCAGGAGAGACCAGGGATGGAGCGAGGGCGGGAGACTTTGCATTTGAGCTCCGGTGACCTTATTGAAGAGATGTCCTTTCCCTTTTAAGGAGCCGAGTGGTGCCGGGTTCAGCAGTGAGAGTGCCCGCTCTGGGCAGGCAGCCGCTGCCCCGGGCTCTGCTACCCAACTGCTCGCCGCCTCCACCCTCGCTCTTTTAAAGTCACCTCCCTCTTACTTTAAAAAAAAATCTCTCTCTCCATCACCTTTGGAAAATAACCCCCCCCCCCCTCCCCCAACCCGCATCAAATGAGGATTGTGAGCAGTTTAATCCGGAGGAAGGGAGTGCATATGCTGCAGTGTCTTTGTGGCATCACCAGGAAACAGAGCTCGGAATCTAGCGGTGAGTCTGACTTTTCCCCCCCTTAGAGTTCACCGCGGGAGAGTGTCAGTGTGTCCCAAGCCCATCCCATTCCCAATCCCTGTGTCCCACTGCAGAGTTCACCGCGGGAGAGTGTCAGTGTGTCCCAGCCCCATCCCATTCCCAATCCCTGTATCCCACTGCAGAGTTCACCGCGGGAGAGTGTCAGTGTGTCCCAGCCCCATCCCATTCCCAATCCCTGTGTCCCACTGCAGAGTTCACCGCGGGAGAGTGTCAGTGTGTCCCAGCCCCATCCCATTCCCAATCCCTGTATCCCACTGCACTCAACAGTGGGAGAGTGTCAGTGCGTCCCAGCCCCATCCCAGTCCCATTCCCTGTATCCCACTGCAGAGTTTACAGCAGGAGGTGGCAGTGTGTCCTCATCCCAATCCCATTCCCATTCCCAATCCCTGCATCCCACTGCAGTGTTTACAGCAGGAGGTGGCAGTGTGTCCTTATCCCAATCCCATCCCATTCCCATTCCCTGTATCCCACTGCAGAGTTTACAGCAGGAGGTGGCTGTGTGTCCTTATCCCAATCTCATCCCAATCCCCCATTCCTGTGTCCCACTGCAGGGTTTACAGCAGGAGGTGCCAGTGTTCCCTTATCCCATTCCCATCCCAATCCCCATTACCTGCATCCCACTGCAGAGTTGACAGAAGGAGGTGACAGCATATCCTTATCCCATCCCCAACCCTGCATCCAACTAACAGAGCTAACAGCAGGAGGGTCCCCATCTGTCCTTATCCCAATCCCTTACTGATAGCCCATACAGAGTTAGCAGGCAGTTGTGGCAGTGTATCCCAATCCCATTCCTATCCTCTATCCGTGTGCACTGCAATGAAGGTTATAACTGGCGTGGCAGTTCTCCATCCACGTACACCACTCCACTGTTACAGTGTGTCCCCTTACCAGTCTTCATTCCCACTCTCCATACCTGTTGCATCCTAACTCACATTCCCAGTCTTCAATCCGTCCTGGTATCCAGAGTTTCCCAGCACTGCTCCATGGTCCCTGCCAACTCCGCTCTCTATTCCCATCCTGCTTCCACTCTTCAACCAAGTTATCCGCAGTGACGGAACCTAATGTATTTTAGAAGCTAAATTGGTGGGTGTTGGGGTGGGGTGGGGTGGGGGGGGGGGGAGCAGATGGGTGAGGGGTGGGGAGGGGGTGGGGGGAGGGTTTGCGTGCGGTGAGGGGTGGCTGGTGGGGAATTGGTCTCCAGGAGGACCTCGGTATTCGAGGGTGTATCCAGGGGAATGCCGTTCCTCTTGAGTGTGTGTCAGGCTCCTTGGGAATGTGTCAGTTGTTGGAACAGAAACTTCCTGAGATTAGGTCAGCGATTACAGGAGGAAATCTGGGAATGGATCTTCATTGCTGTGGATTTCCCAGCAGTCTGTTACTTTGTGTGGAAATCTAACACATAAAACTTTGGTAATTGCTTCACCGAAGAATGCTTCATAAAAGTTGCCGTTGTTTATGCTTAGATGTTTGTGAGAATTTAAATACCATTGTTCATGATAGATACCGGTCATCCTTACACATCCGCATAGACTTTCAATAAAACCTGGTACCGAGTTGGTGAATTTATGGTGCCTGTGATCTTTTGGGACCTGTTTTGAGTGCTGGCCACATGGTATCTCCAAACACCTGTGCCTGTGTGTTAATACTTTTCATCCTATACTCACAGGGTTGTGGATCTTTGTAATTCTTCCCACCTGGTCCATGGATGCTCATCCAAAGAATATTCAGGGTGGCATCCAGGGATATGGGGATTGGGCAGGAACGTGGCTTGATGGATTTAGAAAATTAGCTCTGATTTTACAGAATGGAGGAGGAGCTGCCTCGAGTGTCTGTACGGCCAATTTCCTGCAATACAGATGTTATCAAAAGAACATTTTAATGCCTTTAAAAATAACTTCTGTCTGTGAAACTCTCTGCCTAACAAACAGGTAAATATCCACAGATGTGGTAACATCCCTCCCTTGACGCTGCTGTGTTTCCTACACTGCAACAGTGACAACACTTAAGGTATATCATTGGTGCAAAAGAGCTTTAAAAAATTGAGGTGGCGAAGGAGGAAGAAAAAAAGGTTTGCATTGATATAGTGCCTGTCACAACCACCGGAATGTTTCCAAACGCGTTAACAGCCTCTGAGGTATTTTTGAAGTGTCGTCGCTGTTGTAATGCTGCAGCCAATTTGTGCATAGCAAGATCCCAGAACAGCGCTGTGATGATGGCAAAGATCTGGCAGGTGGAGTACAATGTGGGAAAATGTGAAGTTGTTCACTTTGGCAGGAAGAATAAAAAAGCAGAGCATTCCTTAGCTGCTGAATTCTGAGGTGTGGAGGGATCTGGGTCTTCTCTGTGCTTGAGTCGCAAAGTTAGTGTCCATGTACAGCGAGTAATTAAGAAGGTTGATGGAATAATATCCTTTCTTACAAGAGGAATCAAACATAAAAGTAAGGATGTCATGGTTCAGCTTTATGGGGCATTAGTGAGACCACATCTCGAAAATCATGTGCAGTTTTTCTCTCCTTATTTCGGGAACAGGAGGCGGTTCAGAGGCTTACTGGATTGATACCTGGAATGAGCAGGTTGACTTATGAAGGAAGGTTGGACACACTGGAGTTTAGAAGAGTGAGGAGTGACTTGATTGAAGTGTGTAAGATCCTGGACAGTCTTGACACGGTGGATGTGGAAAGGATGTTTCCTCTTGTGGGTAAATCCAGAAACAGGAGGCGTTGTATTAAAATTAGGAGTCGCCCTTTTAAGATAGCGGTGTGGAGAAACTGTTCCTCCTGAGCGTTGTGCGATTTTGAAATTCTGCCTCGGAAGGTGGCAGAGGGGAAGGGAGGGGGTCACTGAATATTTGTAAGGCAGAGGTAGACAGATTCCTGTTCGGCAAGGGAATCAAAGGATATTAGTGGGTGGCACAATAGCACAGTGAATAGCACTGTGGCTTCACAGCGCCAGGGTCCCGGGTTCGATTCCCGACTGGGTCACTGTCTGTGTGGAATCTGCACGTTCTCCCTGTGTCTGCGTGGGTTTCCTCCGGGTGCTCCGGTTTCCTCCCACAAGTCCCGAAAGACGTGCTCTTAGGTAATGTGGACATTTTGAATCCTCCCTTTGTGTACCCGAACAGGCGCCGGAATGTGGCGACTAGGGGATTTTCACAGTAACTTGATTGCAGTGTTGATGTAAGTCTACTTGTGACAATGAAGGTTATTATTATTAGGATGGGAATGTGGGATTGGAAACACAAACAGATCAACTTTGTTCTGGTTAACTTGCACTGGTTTCCAATCCGGCAATGGCTTGGTTTTAAAACTTTAGTCCTTACTCTCATATCCCTCCATGGCCTCGCCCCTCCCGATCCCTGTGATCTACTCCAGCATCAAATCTTCTGTGATCTCTGCGCTCTTTCAATTCTGATGTCTCGCACAACCCCGACTTCTATCGCTTCACCATTGGCAGTTATACCTTCAGCTGCCCAAGCTGTGGAATATTCTCTCTGCGCCTCTCCATCTCGCTTACCTCCTGTCAAGACTCTTCTCAGAATCTACATTTTAAAAAGGGTTTTGGTCATCTGGCCTGATGTCAACTTTTGCATCTCGGTATCAACTTTTGTCGTAAGTCTGCCCTCAGCAAGCCCCGCGATGTCTCACTTTGGCGATGGATAAGTTTTTGGTGATTTTTATGAAGAATCCGACAGGTGGATTTCGGGACAGGGTAGAGCTGGGAGCATGAGTAAATCCAAAGGGCTTTAATACTCATACCAACTGTTAGCTGAGTTTTAAAATAACACTGCTCCTCTGACCTCAAGAACCTTATCCAGGTTAACTGGGCAACCAAACTGGAGAGTCATGACGTGAGTGCACCTGTCAGAGTCTGCTGTAGACCTCTGACTTGGAAGGTTGCTGGTTCCAGCTCCATTCTGGCCACTTGTGCACTCTGAAGCAATGCTCGGAGGCCGCTCTGCTCTATCGAAAAATGAAATGAAAATGAAATGAAAATCGCTTATTGTCACAAGTAGGCTTCAAATGAAGTTACTGTGAAAAGCCCCTAGTCGCCACATTCCGGCACCTGTTCGGGGAGGTTGGTACTCTATCTGCCCCTTTTGTGTCGATATGAAAATATCTCGCGGCACAATTTTGGAAAAGGTTAGGGACCCTCAACTAATGTTGGGAGAAAACCAGTTTATCACATTGCGGCATCTTGCTGTGCATCTCAAAGTGATTTACAGACAACAAAGTACTTGTCAGCAGTCAGTACACTTCTCTTGGAGCAAGTGCAGCAGTTAATTTGCGAAAAGCAAGATCCCACAGACAGTGATGGAAAAAAATCACCAGTTAATTTTTTTTTTCCCGGTAAGGACAGGTGTGTCAGCCTGGGATGGGATTTGAACCCACCACCCTCTGACCTGAAGGTGAGGCTGCACCATCATCAGATCCTCTCCTGAGCCCTTTTCGTCCACATGGAATTTAGTCTGAGGGGTGACTCCGGCACGCAGGCACTGAAGGGAGTTGATGGCTCTTGTATTTTGGGGCAAATTGCAAAGATTTCCTTCTGATGGAGCTTGCCTGTAAGTCCCAACCTCTCTGTACAATGAGAAGAGCACCTGTTGAAGAGGTTCCCGTGTCGTGTGTGGAAAGTTTCCCCATTCGAATGGACGTTTGTACGAGCATGCAGTGGTTTTTCAAAAGGCAGCGGAGGGAGCTTTCAAAGTCCAGAGTGCTGTAATTGGTTAGTTTGGCTGCCGTGCTATTGCGAGGAGATTATTGGGTGTCGGGTGGACCAGAAGCAGTGAGCAGGATCTGATGCTGGACTAAATTCGGCATAAACTTGTAAACATCACATTTATAGAGAGAAGGGTCCCTCTGTGTACAACCCTCCTCTGCTTCCTTTATGCTTTCGCCCAAAGAACATTGCACATGAGTGATTTACTGCTCGATGATTGAAGAGTTGCTGGGAAACTCTGCTACCGTTCCAGGATTTGAATTTCTATCAGGGGAAGAGGTGTTACCAAAGTATTCATTGTCCAATTGCTAGTGGTTGTACCTCGAATTACAAAGCCGCAAATACAGTGACAGACCCGTCCCCACCAGTACTGTACCCCAGTGTTATACAGTTACAGAACTATCCCCACCAGTACTGTACCCCAGTGTTATACAGTGGCAGACCCGCCCCCACCAGTACTGTACCCCAGTGTTATACAGTGACAGAACCGTCCCCACCAGTACTGTATCCCAGTGTTATACAGTGACAGACCCGTCCCCACCAGGACAGTACCCCAGTGTTATACAGTGAGAGACCCGTCCCCACCAGTACTGTACCTCAGTGTTATACAGTGGCAGACCCGTCCCCACCAGTACTGTACCCCAGTGTTATACAGTGACAGACCCGTCCACATCAGTACTGTACCCCAGTGCTACAAAATAACAGACCCGTCCTCACCTGTACAGTACCCCAGTGTTATACAGAGACAGACCCGTCCCCACCAGTACTGTACCCCAGTGTTATACAGTGACAGACCCATCCCCACCAGTACTGTACCCCAGTGTTATACAGTGACAGACCCGTCCCCACCAGTACTGTACCCCAGTGTTATACGGTGACAGACCCGTCCCCACCAGTACTGTACCTCAGTGTTACAAAATAACAGACCCGTCCTCACCAGTACAGTACCCCAGTGTTATACAGTGACAGACCCATCCCCACCAGCACTGTACCCCAGTGTTATACAGTGACAGACCCGTCCCCACCAGTACTATACCCCAGTGTTATACAGTGACAGACCCGTCCCCACCAGTACTGTACCCCAGTGTTACAAAATAACAGACCCGTCCTCACCAGTACAGTACCCCAGTGTTATACAGTGACAGACCCGTCCCCACCAGTACTGAACCCCAGTGTTTTCCAGTGACAGACCCGTCCCCACCAGCACTGTCCCCAAGTGTTGTACAGTGACAGACCCGTCCCCACCAGTACTGTACCCCAGTGACATACAGTGACAGGCCCGTCCCCACCAGTATTGTAACCCAGTGTTATACAGTGACAGACCCGTCCCCACCAGTACTGTACCCCAGTGTTATACAGTGACAGACCCGTCCCCACCAGTACTGTACATCAGTGTTATACAGTGACAGACACATCCCCACCAGTACAGTACCCCAGTGTTATACAGTGACACCCACTCCCCACCAGTACTGTACCCCAGTGTTATACAGTGACAGACGCGTCCTCACCAGTACTGTACCCCAGTGTTATACAGTGACAGACCCACTCCCCACCAGTACTGTACCCCAGTGTTATACAGTGACAGACCCGTTCCCACCAGTACTGTACCCCAGTGTTATACAGTGACAGACCCGTCCCCACCAGTACTGTACCTCAGTGTTATACAGTGACAGACCCATCCCCACCAGTACTGTACCCCAGTGTTATACAGTGACAGACCCGTCCCCACCAGTACAGTACCCCAGTGTTGTACAGTGACAGACCCGTCCCCACCAGTACTGTACCTCAGTGTTATACAGTGACAGACCCATCCCAACCAGTACTGTACCCCAGTGTTATACAGTGACAGACCTGCCCCCACCAGTACTGTACCCCAGTGTTATACAGTGACAAACCCGTTCCCACTAGTTCTGTACCCCAGTGTTATACAGTGACAGACCCGTCCCCACCAGTACTGTACCCCAGTGTTATACAGTGACAGACCCGTCCCCACCAGTACTGTACCCCAGTGTTATACAGTGACGGACCGGTCCCCACCAGTACTGTACCCCAGTGTTATACAGTAACAGACCCATCGCCACCAGTACTGTACCCCAGTGTTATACAGATCCATCCGCACCAGTACTGTACCCCAGTGTTATACAGTGACAGACCCGCCCCCACCAGTACTGTACCCCAGTGTTATACAGTGACAGAACCGTCCCCACCAGTACTGTATCCCAGTGTTATACAGTGACAGACCCGTCCCCACCAGTACTGTACCCCAGTGTTATACAGTGGCAGACCCGTCCCCACCAGTACTGCACCCCAGTGTTATACAGTGACAGACCCGTCCACACCAGTACTGTACCCCAGTGTTACAAAATAACAGACCCGTCCTCACCAGTACTGTACCCCAGTGTTATACAGTGACAGACCCGTCCCCACCAGTACTGTACCCCAGTGTTATACAGTGACAGACCCGTCCCCACCAGTACTGTACCTCAGTGTTATACAGTGGCAGACCCGTCCCCACCAGTACTGTACCCCAGTGTTATAGAGTGACAGACCCGTCCCCACCAGTACTGTACCCCAGTGTTATACAGTGACAGACCCGTCCCCACCAGTACTGTACCCCAGTGTTACAAAATGACAGACCCGTCCTCAGCAGTACAGTACCCCAGTGTTATACAGTGACAGACCCGTCCCCACCAGCACTGTACCCCAGTGTTATACAGTGACAGACCTGTCCCCACCAGTGTTGTACCCCAGTGTTATACAGTGACAGACCCGTCCCCACCAGTACTGTACCCCAGTGTTATAGAGTGACAGACCCATCCCCACCAGTACTGTACCTCAGTGTTATACAATGACAGACCCGTCCCCACCAGTACTGTACCCCAGTGTTACAAAATGACAGACCCGTCCTCAGCAGTACAGTACCCCAGTGTTATACAGCGACAGACCCATCCCCACCAGTACTGTACCCCAGTGTTATACAGTGACAGACCCGTCCCCACCAGTACTGTACCCCAGTGTTATACAGTGACAGACCCATCCCTGCCAGTACTGTACCCCAGTGTTATACAGTGACAGACCCATCCCCACCTGTACCCCAGTGTTATACAGTGACAGACACGTCCCCACCAGTACTATTCCCCAGTGTTATACAGTGGCAGACCCGTCCCCACCAGTACTGTACCCCAGTGTTTTACAGTGACAGACCCGTCCCCACGAGTACTGTACCCCAGTGTTGTACAGCGACAGACCCCTCCCCACCAGTACTGTACCCCAGTGTTATACAGTGACAGACCCGTCCCCACCAATATTGTACCCCAGTGTTATACAGTGACTGACCTGTCCCCACCAGTACTGTACCGCAGTCTTATACAGTGACAGCCTTGTCCCCACCAGTACTGTAACCCAGTGTTATACAGTGACTGACCTGTCCCCACTAGTACTGTACCCCAGTGTTATACAGTGACAGACTCATCCCCACCAGTACTGTACCCCAGTGTTATACAGTGACACACCCGTCCCCACCAGCACTGTATCCCAGTGTTATACAGTGACAGACCCGTCCCCACCAGTACTGTACCCCAGTGTTATACAGTGACAGACCCGTCCCCACCAGTACTGAACCCCAGTGTTTTCCAGTGACAGACCCGTCCCCACCAGCACTGTCCCCAAGTGTTGTACAGTGACAGACCCGTCCCCACCAGTACTGTACCCCAGTGACATACAGTGACAGACCCGTCCCCACCAGTATTGTAACCCAGTGTTATACAGTGACAGACCCATCCCCACCAGTACTGCACCCCTGTGTTATACAGTGACAGAACCGTCCCCACGAGTACTGTACACCAGTGTTATACAGTGACAGACACAGCCCCACCAGTACAGTACCCCAGTGTTATACAGTGACACCCACTCCCCACCAGTACTGTACCCCAGTGTTATACAGTGACAGACGCGTCCTCACCAGTACTGTACCCCAGTGTTATACAGTGACAGACCCACTCCCCACCAGTACTGTACCCCAGTGTTATACAGTGACAGACCCGTTCCCACCAGTACTGTACCTCAGTGTTATACAGTGACAGACCCATCCCTACCTGTACTGTATCCCAGTGTTATACAGTGACAGACCCGTCCCCACCAGTACAGTACCCCAGTGTTATACAGTGACAGACCCGTCCCCACCAGTACTGTACCTCAGTGTTATACAGTGGCAGACCCGCCCCCACCAGTACTGTACCCCAGTGTTATACAGTGACAGAACCGTCCCCACCAGTACTGTATCCCAGTGTTATACAGTGACAGACCCGTCCCCACCAGGACAGTACCCCAGTGTTATACAGTGAGAGACCCGTCCCCACCAGTACTGTACCTCAGTGTTATACAGTGGCAGACCCGTCCCCACCAGTACTGTACCCCAGTGTTATACAGTGACAGACCCGTCCACATCAGTACTGTACCCCAGTGCTACAAAATAACAGACCCGTCCTCACCTGTACAGTACCCCAGTGTTATACAGAGACAGACCCGTCCCCACCAGTACTGTACCCCAGTGTTATACAGTGACAGACCCATCCCCACCAGTACTGTACCCCAGTGTTATACAGTGACAGACCCGTCCCCACCAGTACTGTACCCCAGTGTTATACGGTGACAGACCCGTCCCCACCAGTACTGTACCTCAGTGTTACAAAATAACAGACCCGTCCTCACCAGTACAGTACCCCAGTGTTATACAGTGACAGACCCATCCCCACCAGCACTGTACCCCAGTGTTATACAGTGACAGACCCGTCCCCACCAGTACTGTACCCCAGTGTTATACAGTGACAGACCCGTCCCCACCAGTACTGTACCCCAGTGTTACAAAATAACAGACCCGTCCTCACCAGTACAGTACCCCAGTGTTATACAGTGACAGACCCGTCCCCACCAGTACTGAACCCCAGTGTTTTCCAGTGACAGACCCGTCCCCACCAGCACTGTCCCCAAGTGTTGTACAGTGACAGACCCGTCCCCACCAGTACTGTACCCCAGTGACATACAGTGACAGGCCCGTCCCCACCAGTATTGTAACCCAGTGTTATACAGTGACAGACCCGTCCCCACCAGTACTGCACCCCTGTGTTATACAGTGACAGACCCGTCCCCACCAGTACTGTACACCAGTGTTATACAGTGACAGACACATCCCCACCAGTACAGTACCCCAGTGTTATACAGTGACACCCACTCCCCACCAGTACTGTACCCCAGTGTTATACAGTGACAGACGCGTCCTCACCAGTACTGTACCCCAGTGTTATACAGTGACAGACCCACTCCCCACCAGTACTGTACCCCAGTGTTATACAGTGACAGACCCGTTCCCACCAGTACTGTACCCCAGTGTTATACAGTGACAGACCCGTCCCCACCAGTACTGTACCCCAGTGTTATACAGTGGCAGACCCGCCCCCACCAGTACTGTACCCCAGTGTTATACAGTGACAGAACCGTCCCCACCAGTACTGTATCCCAGTGTTATACAGTGACAGACCCGTCCCCACCAGGACAGTACCCCAGTGTTATACAGTGACAGACCCTTCCCCACCAGTACTGTACCTCAGTGTTATACAGTGACAGACCCTTCCCCACCAGTACTGTACCCCAGTGTTATGCAGTGACAGACCCGTCCACACCAGTACTGTACCCCAGTGTTACAAAATAACAGACCCGTCCTCACCAGTACAGTACCCCAGTGTTATACAGTGACAGACCCATCCCCACCAGTACTGTACCCCAGTGTTATACAGTGACAGACCCGTCCCCACCAGGACTGTACCTCAGTGTTACAAAATAACAGACCCGTCCCCACCAGTACTGTACCACAGTGTTATACAGTGACAGACCTGTCCCCACCAGTACAGTACCCCAGTGTTATACAGTGACAGACCCATCCCCACCAGTACTGTACCCCAGTGTTATACAGTGACAGACCCGTCCCCACCAGTACTGTGCCCCAGTGTTATACAGTGACAGACCCGTCCCCACCAGTACTGTACCCCAGTGTTACAAAATAACAGAACCGTCCTCACCAGTACAGTACCCCAGTGTTATACAGTGACAGACCCGTCCCCACCAGTACTGTACCCCAGTGTTATACAGTGACAGACCCGTCCCCACCAGTACTGTACCCCAGTGTTATACAGTGACAGACCTGTCCCCACCAGTACTGTACCCCAGTGTTATAGAGTGACAGACCCATCCCCACCAGTACTGTACCTCAGTGTTATAAAATGACAGACCCGTCCCCACCAGTAGTGTACCCCAGTGTTACAAAATGACAGACCCGTCCTCAGCAGTACAGTACCCCAGTGTTATACAGTGACAGACCCGTCCCCACCAGTACTGTACCCCAGTGTTATACAGTGACAGACCTGTCCCCACCAGTGTTGTACCCCAGTGTTATACAGTGACAGACCCGTCCCCACCAGTACTGTACCCCAGTGTTATAGAGTGACAGACCCATCCCCACCAGACTGTACCTCAGTGTTATACAGTTACAGAACTATCCCCACCAGTACTGTACCCCAGTGTTATACAGTGACAGACCCACTCCCCACCAGTACTGTACCCCAGTGTTATACAGTGACAGACCCGTCCCCACCAGTACTGTACCCCAGTGTTATACAGTGACAGACCTGTCCCCACAAGTGCTGTACCCCACTGTTATACAATGAAAGACCCATCACCCCCAGTACTGTACCCCAGTGTTATACAGTGACAGACCCATCCCCACGAGAACTGTACCCCAGTGTTATACAGTGACAGACCCGTCCCCACCAGTACTGTACCCCAGTGTGATACAGTGACAGACCTGCCCCCACCAGGACTGTACCCCAGTGTTATACAGTGACAAACCCGTTCCCACTAGTTCTGTACCCCAGTGTTATACAGTGACAGACCCGTCCCCACCAGTACTGTACCCCAGTGTTATACAGTGACAGACCCGTCCCCACCAGTACTGTACCCTAGTGTTATACAGTGACGGACCGGTCCCGACCAGTACTGTACCCCAGTGTTATACAGTAACAGACCCATCGCCACCAGTACTGTACACCAGTGTTAAACAGATCCATCCGCACCAGTACTGTACCCCAGTGTTATACAGTGACAGACCCGTCCCCACCAGTACTGTACCTGTGTTATACAGTGACAGACCCGTCCCCACCAGTACTGTACCCCAGTGTTATACAGTGGCAGACCCGTCCCCACCAGTACTGTACCCCAGTGTTATACAGTGACAGACCCATCCCTGCCAGTACTGTACCCCAGTGTTATACAGTGACAGACCCATCCCCACCTGTACCCCAGTGTTATACAGTGACAGACACGTCCCCACCAGTACTAATCCCCAGTGTTATACAGTGGCAGACCCGTCCCCACCAGTACTGTACCCCAGTGTTTTACAGTGACAGACCCGTCCCCACGAGTACTGTACCCCAGTGTTGTACAGCGACAGACCCCTCCCCACCAGTACTGTACCCCAGTGTTATACAGTGACAGACCCGTCCCCACCAATATTGTACCCCAGTGTTATACAGTGACTGACCTGTCCCCACCAGTACTGTACCGCAGTCTTATACAGTGACAGGCTTGTCCCCACCAGTACTGTACCCCAGTGTTATACAGTGACAGACTCATCCCCACCAGTACTGTACCCCAGTGTTATACAGTGACACACCCGTCCCCACCAGCACTGTATCCCAGTGTTATACAGTGACAGACCCGTCCCCACCAGTACTGTACCCCAGTGTTATACAGTGACAGACCCGTCCCCACCAGTACTGAACCCCAGTGTTTTCCAGTGACAGACCCGTCCCCACCAGCACTGTCCCCAAGTGTTGTACAGTGACAGACCCGTCCCCACCAGTACTGTACCCCAGTGACATACAGTGACAGACCCGTCCCCACCAGTATTGTAACCCAGTGTTATACAGTGACAGACCCGTCCCCACCAGTACTGCACCCCTGTGTTATACAGTGACAGACCCGTCCCCACGAGTACTGTACACCAGTGTTATACAGTGACAGACACATCCCCACCAGTACAGTACCCCAGTGTTATACAGTGACACCCACTCCCCACCAGTACTGTACCCCAGTGTTATACAGTGACAGACACGTCCTCACCAGTACTGTACCCCAGTGTTATACAGTGACAGACCCGCTCCCCACCAGTACTGTACCCCAGTGTTATACAGTGACAGACCCGTTCCCACCAGTACTGTACCCCAGTGTTATACAGTGACAGACCCATCCCTACCTGTACTGTACCCCAGTGTTATACAGTGACAGACCCGTCCCCACCAGTACAGTACCCCAGTGTTACAAAATAACAGACCCGTCCTCACCAGTACTGTACCCCAGTGTTATACAGTGACAGACCCGTCCCCACCAGTACTGTACCCCAGTGTTATACAGTGACAGACCCGTCCCCACCAGTACTGTACCTCAGTGTTATACAGTGGCAGACCCGTCCCCACCAGTACTGTACCCCAGTGTTATAGAGTGACAGACCCGTCCCCACCAGTACTGTACCCCAGTGTTATACAGTGACAGACCCGTCCCCACCAGTACTGTACCCCAGTGTTACAAAATGACAGACCCGTCCTCAGCAGTACAGTACCCCAGTGTTATACAGTGACAGACCCGTCCCCACCAGCACTGTACGCCAGTGTTATACAGTGACAGACCTGTCCCCACCAGTGTTGTACCCCAGTGTTATACAGTGACAGACCCGTCCCCACCAGTACTGTACCCCAGTGTTATAGAGTGACAGACCCATCCCCACCAGTACTGTACCTCAGTGTTATACAATGACAGACCCGTCCCCACCAGTACTGTACCCCAGTGTTACAAAATGACAGACCCGTCCTCAGCAGTACAGTACCCCAGTGTTATACAGCGACAGACCCATCCCCACCAGTACTGTACCCCAGTGTTATACAGTGACAGACCCGTCCCCACCAGTACTGTACCCCAGTGTTATACAGTGACAGACCCATCCCTGCCAGTACTGTACCCCAGTGTTATACAGTGACAGACCCATCCCCACCTGTACCCCAGTGTTATACAGTGACAGACACGTCCCCACCAGTACTATTCCCCAGTGTTATACAGTGGCAGACCCGTCCCCACCAGTACTGTACCCCAGTGTTTTACAGTGACAGACCCGTCCCCACGAGTACTGTACCCCAGTGTTGTACAGCGACAGACCCCTCCCCACCAGTACTGTACCCCAGTGTTATACAGTGACAGACCCGTCCCCACCAATATTGTACCCCAGTGTTATACAGTGACTGACCTGTCCCCACCAGTACTGTACCGCAGTCTTATACAGTGACAGGCTTGTCCCCACCAGTACTGTAACCCAGTGTTATACAGTGACTGACCTGTCCCCACTAGTACTGTACCCCAGTGTTATACAGTGACAGACTCATCCCCACCAGTACTGTACCCCAGTGTTATACAGTGACACACCCGTCCCCACCAGCACTGTATCCCAGTGTTATACAGTGACAGACCCATCCCCACCAGTACTGTACCCCAGTGTTATACAGTGACAGACCCGTCCCCACCAGTACTGAACCCCAGTGTTTTCCAGTGACAGACCCGTCCCCACCAGCACTGTCCCCAAGTGTTGTACAGTGACAGACCCGTCCCCACCAGTACTGTACCCCAGTGACATACAGTGACAGACCCGTCCCCACCAGTATTGTAACCCAGTGTTATACAGTGACAGACCCATCCCCACCAGTACTGCACCCCTGTGTTATACAGTGACAGAACCGTCCCCACGAGTACTGTACACCAGTGTTATACAGTGACAGACACATCCCCACCAGTACAGTACCCCAGTGTTATACAGTGACACCCACTCCCCACCAGTACTGTACCCCAGTGTTATACAGTGACAGACGCGTCCTCACCAGTACTGTACCCCAGTGTTATACAGTGACAGACCCACTCCCCACCAGTACTGTACCCCAGTGTTATACAGTGACAGACCCGTTCCCACCAGTACTGTACCTCAGTGTTATACAGTGACAGACCCATCCCTACCTGTACTGTATCCCAGTGTTATACAGTGACAGACCCGTCCCCACCAGTACAGTACCCCAGTGTTATACAGTGACAGACCCGTCCCCACCAGTACTGTACCTCAGTGTTATACAGTGGCAGACCCGCCCCCACCAGTACTGTACCCCAGTGTTATACAGTGACAGAACCGTCCCCACCAGTACTGTATCCCAGTGTTATACAGTGACAGACCCGTCCCCACCAGGACAGTACCCCAGTGTTATTCAGTGAGAGACCCGTCCCCACCAGTACTGTACCTCAGTGTTATACAGTGGCAGACCCGTCCCCACCAGTACTGTACCCCAGTGTTATACAGTGACAGACCCGTCCACACCAGTACTGTACCCCAGTGCTACAAAATAACAGACCCGTCCTCACCTGTACAGTACCCCAGTGTTATACAGTGACAGACCCGTCCCCACCAGTACTGTACCCCAGTGTTATACAGTGACAGACCCATCCCCACCAGTACTGTACCCCAGTGTTATACAGTGACAGACCCGTCCCCACCAGTACTGTACCCCAGTGTTATACTGTGACAGACCCGTCCCCACCAGTACTGTACCTCAGTGTTACAAAATAACAGACCCGTCCTCACCAGTACAGTACCCCAGTGTTATACAGTGACAGACCCATCCCCACCAGCACTGTACCCCAGTGTTATACAGTGACAGACCCGTCCCCACCAGTACTGTACCCCAGTGTTATACAGTGACAGACCCGTCCCCACCAGTACTGTACCCCAGTGTTACAAAATAACAGACCCGTCCTCACCAGTACAGTACCCCAGTGTTATACAGTGACAGACCCGTCCCCACCAGTACTGAACCCCAGTGTTTTCCAGTGACAGACCCGTCCCCACCAGCACTGTCCCCAAGTGTTGTACAGTGACAGACCCGTCCCCACCAGTACTGTACCCCAGTGACATACAGTGACAGGCCCGTCCCCACCAGTATTGTAACCCAGTGTTATACAGTGACAGACCCGTCCCCACCAGTACTGCACCCCTGTGTTATACAGTGACAGACCCGTCCCCACCAGTACTGTACACCAGTGTTATACAGTGACAGACACATCCCCACCAGTACAGTACCCCAGTGTTATACAGTGACACCCACTCCCCACCAGTACTGTACCCCAGTGTTATACAGTGACAGACGCGTCCTCACCAGTACTGTACCCCAGTGTTATACAGTGACAGACCCACTCCCCACCAGTACTGTACCCCAGTGTTATACAGTGACAGACCCGTTCCCACCAGTACTGTACCCCAGTGTTATACAGTGACAGACCCGTCCCCACCAGTACTGTACCCCAGTGTTATACAGTGGCAGACCCGCCCCCACCAGTACTGTACCCCAGTGTTATACGGTGACAGAACCGTCCCCACCAGTACTGTATCCCAGTGTTATACAGTGACAGACCCGTCCCCACCAGGACAGTACCCCAGTGTTATACAGTGACAGACCCGTCCCCACCAGTACTGTACCTCAGTGTTATACAGTGACAGACCCTTCCCCACCAGTACTGTACCCCAGTGTTATGCAGTGACAGACCCGTCCACACCAGTACTGTACCCCAGTGTTACAAAATAACAGACCCGTCCTCACCAGTACAGTACCCCAGTGTTATACAGTGACAGACCCGTCCCCACCAGTACTGTACCCCAGTGTTATACAGTGACAGACCCATCCCCACCAGTACTGTACCCCAGTGTTATACAGTGACAGACCCGTCCCCACCAGGACTGTACCTCAGTGTTACAAAATAACAGACCCGTCCCCACCAGTACTGTACCACAGTGTTATACAGTGACAGACCTGTCCCCACCAGTACAGTACCCCAGTGTTATACAGTGACAGACCCATCCCCACCAGTACTGTACCCCAGTGTTATACAGTGACAGACCCGTCCCCACCAGTACTGTGCCCCAGTGTTATACAGTGACAGACCCGTCCCCACCAGTACTGTACCCCAGTGTTACAAAATAACAGAACCGTCCTCACCAGTACAGTACCCCAGTGTTATACAGTGACAGACCCGTCCCCACCAGTACTGTACCCCAGTGTTATACAGTGACAGACCCGTCCCCACCAGTACTGTACCCCAGTGTTATACAGTGACAGACCCATCCCCACCAGTACTGTACCCCAGTGTTATACAGTGACAGACCCGTCCCCACCAGTACTGTACCCCAGTGTTATACAGTGACAGACCTGTCCCCACCAGTACTGTACCCCAGTGTTATAGAGTGACAGACCCATCCCCACCAGTACTGTACCTCAGTGTTATAAAATGACAGACCCGTCCCCACCAGTACTGTACCCCAGTGTTACAAAATGACAGACCCGTCCTCAGCAGTACAGTACCCCAGTGTTATACAGTGACAGACCCGTCCCCACCAGTACTGTACCCCAGTGTTATACAGTGACAGAACTGTCCCCACCAGTGTTGTACCCCAGTGTTATACAGTGACAGACCCGTCCCCACCAGTACTGTACCCCAGTGTTATAGAGTGACAGACCCATCCCCACCAGTACTGTACCTCAGTGTTATACAGTTACAGAACTATCCCCACCAGTACTGTACCCCAGTGTTATACAGTGACAGACCCACTCCCCACCAGTACTGTACCCCAGTGTTATACAGTGACAGACCCGTCCCCACCAGTACTGTACCTCAGTGTTATACAGTGGCAGACCCGTCCCCACCAGTACTGTACCCCAGTGTTATAGAGTGACAGACCCGTCCCCACCAGTACTGTACCCCAGTGTTATACAGTGACAGACCCGTCCCCACCAGTACAGTACCCCAGTGTTATACAGTGACAGACCTGTCCCCACAAGTGCTGTACCCCACTGTTATACAATGAAAGACCCATCACCCCCAGTACTGTACCCCAGTGTTATACAGTGACAGACCCATCCCCACGAGAACTGTACCCCAGTGTTATACAGTGACAGACCCGTCCCCACCAGTACTGTACCCCAGTGTGATACAGTGACAGACCTGCCCCCACCAGTACTGTACCCCAGTGTTATACAGTGACAAACCCGTTCCCACTAGTTCTGTACCCCAGTGTTATACAGTGACAGACCCGTCCCCACCAGTACTGTACCCCAGTGTTATACAGTGACAGACCCGTCCCCACCAGTACTGTACCCTAGTGTTATACAGTGACGGACCGGTCCCCACCAGTACTGTACCCCAGTGTTATACAGTAACAGACCCATCGCCACCAGTACTGTACACCAGTGTTAAACAGATCCATCCGCACCAGTACTGTACCCCAGTGTTATACAGTGACAGACCCGTCCCCACCAGTACTGTACCTGTGTTATACAGTGACAGACCCGTCCCCACCAGTACTGTACCCCAGTGTTATACAGTGGCAGACCCGTCCCCACCAGTACTGTACCCCAGTGTTATACAGTGACAGACCCATCCCTGCCAGTACTGTACCCCAGTGTTATACAGTGACAGACCCATCCCCACCTGTACCCCAGTGTTATACAGTGACAGACACGTCCCCACCAGTACTAATCCCCAGTGTTATACAGTGGCAGACCCGTCCCCACCAGTACTGTACCCCAGTGTTTTACAGTGACAGACCCGTCCCCACGAGTACTGTACCCCAGTGTTGTACAGCGACAGACCCCTCCCCACCAGTACTGTACCCCAGTGTTATACAGTGACAGACCCGTCCCCACCAATATTGTACCCCAGTGTTATACAGTGACTGACCTGTCCCCACCAGTACTGTACCGCAGTCTTATACAGTGACAGGCTTGTCCCCACCAGTACTGTAACCCAGTGTTATACAGTGACTGACCTGTCCCCACTAGTACTGTACCCCAGTGTTATACAGTGACAGACTCATCCCCACCAGTACTGTACCCCAGTGTTATACAGTGACACACCCGTCCCCACCAGCACTGTATCCCAGTGTTATACAGTGACAGACCCGTCCCCACCAGTACTGTACCCCAGTGTTATACAGTGACAGACCCGTCCCCACCAGTACTGAACCCCAGTGTTTTCCAGTGACAGACCCGTCCCCACCAGCACTGTCCCCAAGTGTTGTACAGTGACAGACCCGTCCCCACCAGTACTGTACCCCAGTGACATACAGTGACAGACCCGTCCCCACCAGTATTGTAACCCAGTGTTATACAGTGACAGACCCGTCCCCACCAGTACTGCACCCCTGTGTTATACAGTGACAGACCCGTCCCCACGAGTACTGTACACCAGTGTTATACAGTGACAGACACATCCCCACCAGTACAGTACCCCAGTGTTATACAGTGACACCCACTCCCCACCAGTACTGTACCCCAGTGTTATACAGTGACAGACACGTCCTCACCAGTACTGTACCCCAGTGTTATACAGTGACAGACCCACTCCCCACCAGTACTGTACCCCAGTGTTATACAGTGACAGACCCGTTCCCACCAGTACTGTACCTCAGTGTTATACAGTGACAGACCCATCCCTACCTGTACTGTACCCCAGTGTTATACAGTGACAGACCCGTCCCCACCAGTACAGTACCCCAGTGTTATACAGTGACAGACCCGTCCCCACCAGTACTGTACCTCAGTGTTATACAGTGGCAGACCCGCCTCCACCAGTACTGTACCCCAGTGTTATATACAGTGACAGAACCGTCCCCACCAGTACTGTATCCCAGTGTTATACAGTGACAGACCCGTCCCCACCAGGTCAGTACCCCAGTGTTATACAGTGACAGACCCGTCCCCACCAGTACTGTACCTCAGTGTTATACAGTGGCAGACCCGTCCCCACCAGTACTGTACCCCAGTGTTATACAGTGACAGACCCGTCCACACCAGTACTGTACCCCAGTGCTACAAAATAACAGACCCGTCCTCACCTGTACAGTACCCCAGTGTTATACAGTGACAGACCCGTCCCCTCCAGTACTGTACCCCAGTGTTATACAGTGACAGACCCATCCCCACCAGTACTGTACCCCAGTGTTATACAGTGACAGACCCGTCCCCACCAGTACTGTACCCCAGTGTTATACTGTGACAGACCCGTCCCCACCAGTACTGTACCTCAGTGTTACAAAATAACAGACCCGTCCTCACCAGTACAGTACCCCAGTGTTATACAGTGACAGACCCATCCCCACCAGCACTGTACCCCAGTGTTATACAATGACAGACCCGTCCCCACCAGTACTGTACCCCAGTGTTATACAGTGACAGACCCGTCCCCACCAGTACTGTACCCCAGTGTTACAAAATAACAGACCCGTCCTCACCAGTACAGTACCCCAGTGTTATACAGTGACAGACCCGTCCCCACCAGTACTGAACCCCAGTGTTGTCCAATGTCAGACCCGTCCCCACCAGCACTGTCCCCAAGTGTTGTACAGTGACAGACCCGTCCCCACCAGTACTGTACCCCAGTGACATACAGTGACAGGCCCGTCCCCACCAGTATTGTAACCCAGTGTTGTACAGTGACAGACCCGTCCCCACCAGTACTGCACCCCTGTGTTATACAGTGACAGACCCGTCCCCACCAGTACTGTACACCAGTGTTATACAGTGACAGACACATCCCCACCAGTACAGTACCCCAGTGTTATACAGTGACACCCACTCCCCACCAGTACTGTACCCCAGTGTTATACAGTGACAGACGCGTCCTCACCAGTACTGTACCCCAGTGTTATACAGTGACAGACCCACTCCCCACCAGTACTGTACCCCAGTGTTATACAGTGACAGACCCGTTCCCACCAGTACTGTACCTCAGTGTTATACAGTGACAGACCCATCCCCACCAGTACTGTACCCCAGTGTTATACAGTGGCAGACCCGCCCCCACCAGTACTGTACCCCAGTGTTATACAGTGACAGAACCGTCCCCACCAGTACTGTACCCCAGTGTTATACAGTGACAGACCCGTCCCCACCAGTACTGTACCTCAGTGTTATACAGTGACAGACCCTTCCCCACCAGTACTGTACCCCAGTGTTATGCAGTGACTGACCCGTCCCCACCAGTACTGTACCCCAGTGTTATACAGTGACAGACCGATCCCCACAAGTACTGTACCCCAGTGTTATACAGTGACAGACCCGTCCCCAACAGTACTGTGCCCCAGTGTTATACAGTGACAGACCCGTCCCCACCAGTACTGTACCCCAGTGTTACAAAATAACAGAACCGTCCTCACCAGTACAGTACTCCAGTGTTATACAGTGACAGACCCGTCCCCACCAGTACTGTACCCCAGTGTTATACAGTGACAGACCCATCCCCACCAGCACTGTACCCCAGTGTTATACAGTGACAGACCCGTCCCCACCAGTACTGTACCTCAGTGTTATAAAATGACAGACCCGTCCCCACCAGTACTGTACCCCAGTGTTATACAGTGACAGACCCGTCCTCAGCAGTACAGTACCCCAGTGTTATACAGTGACAGACCCATCCCCACCAGTACTGTACCTCAGTGTTATAAAATGACAGACCCGTCCCCACCAGTACTGTACCCCAGTGTTATACAGTGACAGACCCGTCCTCAGCAGTACAGTACCCCAGTGTTATACAGTGACAGAACCGTCCCCACCAGTACAGTACCCCAGTGTTATACAGTGACAGACCTGTCCCCACCAGTGTTGTACCCCAGTGTTATACAGTGACAGACCCGTCCCCACCAGGACTGTACCTCAGTGTTATACAGTGACAGACCCGTCCCCACCAGTACTGTACCCCAGTGTTATAGAGTGACAGACCCATCCCCACCAGTACTGTACCTCAGTGTTATACAGTTACAGAACTATCCCCACCAGTACTGTACCCCAGTGTTATACAGTGACAGACCCACTCCCCACCAGTACTGTACCCCAGTGTTATACAGTGACAGACCCATCCCCACCAGTACTGTACCCCAGTGTTATACAGTGACAGACCTGTCCCCACGAGTACTGTACCCCAGTGTTATACAGTGACAGACCCATCCCCACCAGTACTGTACCCCAGTGTTATACAATGACAGACCCATCCCCACCTGTACTGTACCCCAGTGTTGTACAGTGACAGACCCGTCCCCACCAGTACTGTACCCCAGTGTTATACAGTGACAGACCCACTCCCCACCAGTACTGTACCCCTCTGTTATACAGTGACAGACCCATCCCCACCAGTACTGTACCCCAGTGTTATACAGTGACAGACCCGTCCCCACCAGTACTGTACATCAGTGTTATTCAGTGACAGACACATCCCCACCAGTACAGTACCCCAGTGTTATACAGTGACACCCACTCCCCACCAGTACTGTACCCCAGTGTTATACAGTGACAGACGCGTCCTCACCAGTACTGTACCCCAGTGTTATACAGTGACAGACCCACTCCCCACCAGTACTGTACCCCAGTGTTATACAGCGACAGACCCGTTCCCACCAGTACTGTACCCCAGTGTTATACAGTGACAGACCCATCCCCACCAGTACTGTACCCCAGTGTTATACAGTGACAGACCCGTCCCCACCAGTACTGTACCCCAGTGTTATACAGTGACAGACCCATCCCCACCAGTACTGTACCCCAGTGTTATACAGTGACAGACCCGTCCCCACCAGTACTGTACCCCAGTGTTATACAGTGACAGACCCGTCCCCACCAGTACTGTACCCCAGTGTTATACAGTGACAGACCCATCCCCACCAGTACTGTACCCCAGTGTTATACAGTGACAGACCCACTCCCCACCAGTACTGTACCCCAGTGTTATACAGTGACAGACCCGTCCCCACCAGTACTGTACCTCAGTGTTATACAGTGACAGACCCATCCCCACCAGTACTGTACCCCACTGTTATACAGTGACAGACCCGTCCCCACCAGTACTGTACCCCAGTGTTATACAGTGACAGACCCGTCCCCACCAGTACTGTACCCCAGTGTTATACAGTGACAGACCCATCCCCACCAGTACTGTACTCCAGTGCTATACAGTGACAGACCCGTCCCCACCAGTACTGTACCCCAGTGTTATACAGTGACAGACCCATCCCCACCAGTACTGTACTCCAGTGCTATACAGTGACAGACCCGTCCCCACCAGTACTGTACCTCAGTGTTATACAGTGGCAGACCCGCCCCCACCAGTACTGTACCCCAGTGTTATACAGTGACAGACCCGTCCCCACCAGTACTGTACCCCAGTGTTATTCAGTGACAGACCCATCCCCACCAGTACTGTACCTCATTGTTATACAATGACAGACCCGTCCCCACCAGTACTGTACCTCAGTGTTATACAATGACAGACCCGTCCCCACCAGTACTGTACCTCAGTGTTATACAATGACAGACCCGTCCCCACCAGTACTGTACCCCAGTGTTATACAGTGACAGACCCATCCCCACCAGTACTGTACCCCAGTGTTATACAGTGACAGACCTGTCCCCACCAGTACTGTACCCCAGTGTTATACAGTGACAGACCTGTCCCCACCAGTACTGTACCCCAGTGTTATAGAGTGACAGACCCATCCCCACCAGTACTGTACCCCAGTGTTATACAGTGACAGACCCGTCCCCACCAGTACTGTACCCCAGTGTTATACAGTGACAGACCCGTCCCCACCAGTACTGTGCCCCAGTGTTATACAGTGAGAGACCCGTCCCCACCAGTACTGTACCCCAGTGTTATACAGTGACTGACCCGTCCCCACCAGTACTGTACCCCAGTGTTATAGAGTGACAGACCCATCCCCACCAGTACTGTACTTCAGTGTTATACAATGACAGATGCGTCCCCACCAGTACTGTACCCCAGTGTTACAAAATGACAGACCCGTCCTCAGCAGTACAGTACCCCAGTGTTATACAGCGACAGACCCGTCCCCACCAGTACTGTACCCCAGTGTTATACAGTGACAGACCCGTCCCCACCAGTACAGTACCCCAGTGTTATACAGTGACAGACCTGTCCCCACCAGTGCTGTACCCCACTGTTATACAATGAAAGACCCATCACCCCCAGTACTGTACCCCAGTGTTATACAGTGACAGACCCATCCCCACGAGAACTGTATCCCAGTGTTATACAGTGACAGACCCGTCCCCACCAGTACTGTACCCCAGTGTTATACAGTGACAGACCTGCCCCCACCAGTACTGTACCCCAGTGTTATACAGTGTCAAACCCGTTCCCACTAGTTCTGTACCCCAGTGTTATACAGTGACAGACCCGTCCCCACCAGTACTGTACCCCAGTGTTATACAGTGACAGACCCGTCCCCACCAGTACTGTACCCCAGTGTTATACAGTGACGGACCGGTCCCCACCAGTACTGTACCCCAGTGTTATACAGTAACAGACCCATCGCCACCAGTACTGTACCCCAGTGTTACACAGATCCATCCGCCCCAGTACTGTACCCCAGTGTTATACAGTGACAGACCCGTCCCCACCAGTACTGTACCTGTGTTATACAGTGACAGACCCGTCCCCACCAGTATTGTACCCCAGTGTTATACAGTGACAGACACATCCCCACCAGTACTGTACCCCAGTGTTATACAGTGACAGACCCATCCCCGCCAGTACTGTACCCCAGTGTTATACAGTAACAAACCCATCGCCACCAGTACTGTACCCCAGTGTTACACAGATCCATCCGCACCAGTACTGTACCCCAGTGTTATACAGTGACAGACCCGTCCCCACCAGTACTGTACCTGTGTTATACAGTGACAGACCCGTCCCCACCAGCACTGTACCCCAGTGGTAAACAGTGACAGACCCGTCCCCACCAGCACTGTACCCCAGTGTTATACAGTGACAGACACGTCCCCACCAGTATTGTACCCCAGTGTTATACAGTGACAGACCCATCCCCACCTGTACCCCAGTGTTATACAGTGACAGACACGTCCCCACCAGTACTATTCCCCAGTGTTATACAGTGGCAGACCCGTCCCCACCAGTACTGTACCCCAGTGTTTTACAGTGACAGACCCGTCCCCACGAGTACTGTACCCCAGTGTTGTACAGCGACAGACCCCTCCCCACCAGTACTGTACCCCAGTGTTATACAGTGACAGACCCGTCCCCACCAGTATTGTACCCCAGTGTTATACAGTGACTGACCTGTCCCCACCAGTACTGTACCGCAGTCTTATACAGTGACAGGCTTGTCCCCACCAGTACTGTAACCCAGTGCTATACAGTGACTGACCTGTCCCCACTAGTACTGTACCCTAGAGTTATACAGTGACAGACTCATCCCCACCAGTACTGTACCCCAGTGTTATACAGTGACACACCCGTCCCCACCAGCACTGTATCCCAGTGTTATACAGTGACAGACCCGTCCCCACCAGTACTGTACCCCAGTGTTATACAGTGACAGACCCGTCCCCACCAGTACTGAACCCCAGTGTTTTCCAGTGACAGACCCGTCCCCACCAGCACTGTACCCCAGTGACATACAGTGACAGACCCGTCCCCACCAGTACTGTACCCCAGTGTTATACAGTGACAGACCCGTCCCCACCAGTACTGCACCCCTGTGTTATACAGTGACAGACCCGTCCCCACCAGTACTGTACACCAGTGTTATACAGTGACAGACACATCCCCACCAGTACAGTACCCCAGTGTTATACAGTGACACCCACTCCCCACCAGTACTGTACCCCAGTGTTATACAGTGACTGACGCGTCCTCACCAGTACTGTACCCCAGTGTTATACAGTGACAGACCCACTCCCCACCAGTACTGTACCCCAGTGTTATACAGTGACAGACCCGTTCCCACCAGTACTGTACCTCAGTGTTATACAGTGACAGTCCCATCCCCACCTGTACTGTACCCCAGTGTTATACAGTGACAGACCCGTCCCCACCAGTACTGTACCTCAGTGTTATACAGTGGCAGACCCGCCCCCACCAGTACTGTACCCCAGTGTTATACAGTGACAGACCCATCCCCACCTGTACTGTACCCCAGTGTTATACAGTGACAGACCCGTCCCCACCAGTACTGTACCTCAGTGTTATACAGTGACAGAACCGTCCCCACCAGTACTGTATCCCAGTGTTATACAGTGACTGACCCGTCCCCACCAGTACTGTACCCCAGTGTTATACAGTGACAGACCCGTCCCCACCAGTACTGTACCTCAGTGTTATACAGTGACAGAACCGTCCCCACCAGTACTGTATCCCAGTGTTATACAGTGACAGACCCGTCCCCACCAGTACTGTACCTCAGTGTTATACAGTGACAGAACCGTCCCCACCAGTACTGTATCCCAGTGTTATACAGTGACAGACCCGTCCCCACCAGGACAGTACCCCAGTGTTATAGAGTGACAGACACGTCCCCACCAGTACTGTACCCCAGTGTTACAAAATAACAGACCCGTCCTCACCAGTACTGTACCCCAGTGTTATACAGTGACAGACCCATCCCCACCTGTACTGTACCCCAGTGTTATACAGTGACAGACCCGTCCCCACCAGTACTGTACCTCAGTGTTATACAGTGACAGAACCGTCCCCACCAGTACTGTATCCCAGTGTTATACAGTGACTGACCCGTCCCCACCAGTACTGTACCCCAGTGTTATACAGTGACAGACCCGTCCCCACCAGTACTGTACCTCAGTGTTATACAGTGACAGACCCGTCCCCACCAGTACTGTATCCCAGTGTTATACAGTGACTGACCCGTCCCCACCAGTACTGTACCCCAGTGTTATACAGTGACAGACCCATCCCCACCTGTACTGTACCCCAGTGTTATACAGTGACAGACCCATCCCCACCTGTACTGTATCCCAGTGTTATACAGTGACAGACCCGTCCCCACCAGGACAGTACCCCAGTGTTATAGAGTGACAGACACGTCCCCACCAGTACTGTACCCCAGTGTTACAAAATAACAGACCCGTCCTCACCAGTACTGTACCTCAGTGTTATACAGTGACAGACCCATCCCCACCTGTACTGTATCCCAGTGTTATACAGTGACAGACCCATCCCCACCTGTACCCCAGTGTTATACAGTGACAGACCCGTCCCCACCAGTACAGTACCCCAGTGTTATACAGTGACAGACCCGTCCGCACCAGTACTGTACCCCAGTGTTATACAGTGACAGACCCATCCCCACCAGTACTGTACCCCAGTGTTATACAGTGACAGACCCGTCCCCACCAGTCCTGTACCCCAGTGTTATACAGTGACAGACCCGTCCCCACCAGTACTGTACCTCAGTGTTACAAAATAACAGACCCGTCCTCACCAGTACAGTACCCCAGTGTTATACAGTGACAGACCCATCCCCACCAGTACTGTACCCCAGTGTTATACAGTGACAGACACGTCCCCACCAGTACTGTACCCCAGTGTTATACAGTGACAGACCCGTCCCCACCAGTACTGTACCCCAGTGTTACAAAATAACAGACCCGTCCTCACCAGTACAGTACCCCAGTTTTATACAGTGACAGACCCGTCCCCACCAGTACTGAACCCCAGTGTTTTCCAGTGACAGACCCGTCCCCACCAGCACTGTCCCCAAGTGTTGTACAGTGACAGACCCGTCCCCACCAGTACTGTACCCCAGTGACATACAGTGACAGACCCGTCCCCACTAGTATTGTAACCCAGTGTTATACAGTGACAGACCCGTCCCCACCAGTACTGCATCCCTGTGTTATACAGTGACAGACCCGTCCCCACCAGTACTGTACACCAGTGTTATACAGTGACAGACACATCCCCACCAGTACAGTACCCCAGTGTTATACAGTGACACCCACTCCCCACCAGTACTGTACCCCAGTGTTATACAGTGACAGACGCGTCCTCACCAGTACTGTACCCCAGTGTTATACAGTGACAGACCCGTTCCCACCAGTACTGTACCTCAGTGTTATACAGTGACAGACCCATCCCCACCTGTACTGTACCCCAGTGTTATACAGTGACAGAACCACTCCCCACCAGTACTGTACCCCAGTGTTATACAGTGACAGACCCGTTCCCACCAGTACTGTACCTCAGTGTTATACAGTGACAGACCCATCCCCACCTGTACTGTACCCCAGTGTGATACAGTGACAGACCCGTCCCCACCAGTACAGTACCCCAGTGTGATACAGTGACAGACCCGTCCCCACCAGTACAGTACCCCAGTGTGATACAGTGGCAGACCCGCCCCCACCAGTACTGTACCCCAGTGTTATACAGTGACAGACCCATCCCCACCAGTACTGTACCCCAGTGTTATACAGTGACAGACCCATCCCCACCTGTACTGTATCCCAGTGTTATACAGTGACAGACCCATCCCCACCTGTACTGTACCCCAGTGTTATACAGTGACAGACCCGTCCCCACCAGTACAGTACCCCAGTGTTATACAGTGACAGACCCGTCCGCACCAGTACTGTACCCCAGTGTTATACAGTGACAGACCCATCCCCACCAGTACTGTACCCCAGTGTTATACAGTGACAGACCCGTCCCCACCAGTCCTGTACCCCAGTGTTATACAGTGACAGACCCGTCCCCACCAGTACTGTACCTCAGTGTTACAAAATAACAGACCCGTCCTCACCAGTACAGTACCCCAGTGTTATACAGTGACAGACCCATCCCCACCAGTACTGTACCCCAGTGTTATACAGTGACAGACACGTCCCCACCAGTACTGTACCCCAGTGTTATACAGTGACAGACCCGTCCCCACCAGTACTGTACCCCAGTGTTACAAAATAACAGACCCGTCCTCACCAGTACAGTACCCCAGTTTTATACAGTGACAGACCCGTCCCCACCAGTACTGAACCCCAGTGTTTTCCAGTGACAGACCCGTCCCCACCAGCACTGTCCCCAAGTGTTGTACAGTGACAGACCCGTCCCCACCAGTACTGTACCCCAGTGACATACAGTGACAGACCCGTCCCCACTAGTATTGTAACCCAGTGTTATACAGTGACAGACCCGTCCCCACCAGTACTGCATCCCTGTGTTATACAGTGACAGACCCGTCCCCACCAGTACTGTACACCAGTGTTATACAGTGACAGACACATCCCCACCAGTACAGTACCCCAGTGTTATACAGTGACACCCACTCCCCACCAGTACTGTACCCCAGTGTTATACAGTGACAGACGCGTCCTCACCAGTACTGTACCCCAGTGTTATACAGTGACAGACCCGTTCCCACCAGTACTGTACCTCAGTGTTATACAGTGACAGACCCATCCCCACCTGTACTGTACCCCAGTGTTATACAGTGACAGAACCACTCCCCACCAGTACTGTACCCCAGTGTTATACAGTGACAGACCCGTTCCCACCAGTACTGTACCTCAGTGTTATACAGTGACAGACCCATCCCCACCTGTACTGTACCCCAGTGTGATACAGTGACAGACCCGTCCCCACCAGTACAGTACCCCAGTGTGATACAGTGACAGACCCGTCCCCACCAGTACAGTACCCCAGTGTGATACAGTGGCAGACCCGCCCCCACCAGTACTGTACCCCAGTGTTATACAGTGACAGACCCATCCCCACCAGTACTGTACCCCAGTGTTATACAGTGACAGACCCATCCCCACCAGTACTGTACCCCAGTGTTATACAGTGACAGACCCATCCCCACCAGTACTGTATCCCAGTGTTATACAGTGACAGACCTGTCTCCACCAGTACTGTACCTCAGTGTTATACAGTGGCAGACCCGTCCCCACCAGTACTGTACCCCAGTGTTATACAGTGACAGACCCGTCCACACCAGTACTGTACCCCAGTGTTACAAAATAACAGACCCGTCCTCACCAGTACAGTACCCCAGTGTTATACAGTGACAGACCCGTCCCCACCAGTACTGTACCCCAGTGTTATACAGTGACAGACCCATCCCCACCAGTACTGTACCCCAGTGTTATACAGTGACAGACCCGTCCCCACCAGTACTGTACCCCAGTGTTATACAGTGACAGACCCGTCCCCACCAGTACTGTACCCCAGTGTTATACAGTGACAGACCCGTCCCCACCAGTACTGTACCTCAGTGTTACAAAATAACAGACCCGTCCTCACCAGTGCAATACCCCAGTGTTATACAGTGACAGACCCATCCCCACCAGTACTGTACCCCAGTGTTATACAGTGACAGACCCGTCCCCACCAGTACAGTACCCCAGTGTTATACAGTGACAGACCCGTCCCCACCAGTACTGTACCCCAGTGTTACAAAATGACAGACCCGTCCTCACCAGTACAGTACCCCAGTGTTATACAGTGACAGACCCGTCCCCACCAGTACTGCACCCCAGTGTTATACAGTGACAGACCCATCCCCACCAGTACTGTACCCCAGTGTTATACAGTGACAGACCCGTCCCCACCAGAACTGTACCCCAGTGTTATACAGTGACAGACCCGTCCCCACCAGTACTGTACCTCAGTGTTATACAGTGGCAGACCCGTCCCCACCAGTACTGTACCCCAGTGTTATACAGTGACAGACCCGTCCCCACCAGTACTGTACCCCAGTGTTATACAGTGACAGACCTGTCCCCACCAGTACTGTACCCCAGTGTTATAGAGTGACAGACCCATCCCCACCAGTACTGTACCTCAGTGTTATACTGTGACAGACCCGTCCCCACCAGTACTGTACCCCAGTGTTATACAGTGACAGACCCGTCCCCACCAGTACAGTACCCCAGTGTTATACAGTGACAGACCTGTCCCCACCAGTGTTGTACCCCAGTGTTATACAGTGACAGACCCATCCCCACCAGTACTGTACCCCAGTGTTATAGAATGACAGACCCATCCCCACCAGTGTTGTACCCCAGTGTTATACAGTGACAGACCCGTCCCCACCAGTACTGTACCCCAGTGTTATAGAGTGATAGACCCGTCCCCACCAGTACTGTACCCCAGTGTTATACAGTGACAGACCCATCCCCACCAGTACTGTACCCCAGTGTTATACAGTGACAGACCCGTCCCCACCAGTACTGTACCCCAGTGTTATACAGTGACAGACCCGTCCCCACCAGTACTGTATCCCAGTGTTATACAGTGACAGACCTGTCTCCACCAGTACTGTATCTCAGTGTTATACAGTGGCAGACCCGTCCCCACCAGTACTGTACCCCAGTGTTATACAGTGACAGACCCGTCCACACCAGTACTGTACCCCAGTGTTACAAAATAACAGACCCGTCCTCACCAGTACAGTACCCCAGTGTTATACAGTGACAGACCCGTCCCCACCAGTACTGTACCCCAGTGTTATACAGTGACAGACCCATCCCCACCAGTACTGTACCCCAGTGTTATACAGTGACAGACCCGTCCCCACCAGTACTGAACCCCAGTGTTATACAGTGACAGACCCGTCCCCACCAGTACTGTACCCCAGTGTTATACAGTGACTGACCCGTCCCCACCAGTACTGTACCTCAGTGTTACAAAATAACAGACCCGTCCTCACCAGTACAGTACCCCAGTGTTATACAGTGACAGACCCATCCCCACCAGTACTGTACCCCGGTGTTATACAGTGACAGACCCGTCCCCACCAGTACAGTACCCCAGTGTTATACAGTGACAGACCCGTCCCCACCAGTACTGTACCCCAGTGTTACAAAATAACAGACCCGTCCTCACCAGTACAGTACCCCAGTGTTATACAGTGACAGACCCGTCCCCACCAGTACTGTACCCCAGTGTTATACAGTGACAGACCTGTCCCCACCAGTACTGTACCCCAGTGTTATAGAGTGACAGACCCATCCCCACCAGTACTGTACCTCAGTGTTATACAGTGACAGACCCGTCTCCACCAGTACTGTACCCCAGTGTTATACAGTGACAGACCCGTCCCCACCAGTACAGTACCCCAGTGTTATACAGTGACAGACCTGTCCCCACCAGTGTTGTACCCCAGTGTTATACAGTGACAGACCCATCCCCACCAGTACTGTACCCCAGTGTTATAGAGTGACAGACCCATCCCCACCAGTACTGTACCTCAGTGTTATACAGTGACAGACCCGTCCCCACCAGTACTGTACTCCAGTGTTATACAGTGACAGACCCGTCCCCACGAGTACAGTACCCCAGTGTTATACAGTGACAGACCTGTCCCCACCAGTGTTGTACCCCAGTGTTATACAGTGACAGACCCGTCCCCACCAGTACTGTACCCCAGTGTTATAGAGTGACAGACCTATCCCCACCAGTACTGTACCTCAGTGTTATACAATGACAGACCCGTCCCCACCAGTACTGTCCCCAGTGTTACAAAATGACAGACCCGTCCTCAGCAGTACAGTACCCCAGTGTTATACAGCGACAGACCTGTCCCCACCAGTACTGTACCCCAGTGTTATACAATGACAGACCCGTCCCCACCAGTACAGTACCCCAGTGTTATACAGTGACAGACCTGTCCCCACCAGTGCTGTACCCCACTGTTATACAATGAAAGACCCATCACCCCCAGTACTGTACCCCAGTGCTATACAGTGACAGACCCGTCCCCACCAGTACTGTACCCCAGTGTTATACAGTGACAGACCCGTCCCCACCAGTACTGCACCCCTGTGTTATACAGTGACAGACCCGTCCCCACCAGTACTGTACCCCAGTGTTATACAGTGACAGACCCGTCCCCACCAGTACTGTACCCCAGTGTTATACAGTGACGGACCCGTCCCCACCAGTACTGTACCCCAGTGTTATACAGTAACAGACCCGTCGTCACCAGTACTGTACCCCAGTGTTATACAGATCCATCCGCACCAGTACTGTACCCCAGTGTTATACAGTGACAGACCCGTCCCCACCAGTACTGTACCTGTGTTATACAGTGACAGACCCGTCCCCACCAGTACTGTACCCCAGTGTTATACAGTGGCAGACCCGTCCCCACCAGTACTGTACCCCAGTGTTATACAGTGACAGACCCATCCCCGCCAGTACTGTACCCCAGTGTTATACAGTGACAGACCCATCCCCACCTGTACTGTACCCCAGTGTTAAACAGTGACAGACCCGTCCCCACCAGCACTGTACCCCAGTGTTATACAGTGACAGACGCGTCCCCACCAGTATTGTACCCCAGTGTTATACAGTGACAGACCCATCCCCACCTGTACCCCAGTGTTATACAGTGACAGACACGTCCCCACCAGTACTATTCCCCAGTGTTATACAGTGGCAGACCCGTCCCCACCAGTACTGTACCCCAGTGTTTTACAGTGACAGACCCGTCCCCACGAGTACTGTACCCCAGTGTTGTACAGCGACAGACCCCTCCCCACCAGTACTGTACCCCAGTGTTATACAGTGACAGACCCGTCCCCACCAGTATTGTACCCTAGTGTTATACAGTGACTGACCTGTCATTACCAGTACTGTACCGCAGTCTTATACAGTGACAGGCTTGTCCCCACCAGTACTGTAACCCAGTGTTATACAGTGACTGACCTGTCCCCACTAGTAATGTACCCCAGTGTTATACAGTGACAGACCCATCCCCACCAGTACTGTACCCCAGTGTTATACAGTGACACACCCGTCCCCACCAGCACTGTATCCCAGTGTTATACAGTAACAGACCCGTCCCCACCAGTACTGTACCGCAGTGTTATACAGTGACAGACCCGTCCCCACCAGTACTGAACCCCAGTGTTTTCCAGTGACAGACCCATCCCCACCAGTACTGTACCCCAGTGACATACAGTGACAGACCCGTCCCCACCAGTATTGTAACCCAGTGTTATACAGTGACAGACCCGTCCCCACCAGTACTGCACCCCTGTGTTATACAGTGACAGACCTATCCCCACCAGTACTGTACCTCAGTGTTATACAATGACAGACCCGTCCCCACCAGTACTGTCCCCAGTGTTACAAAATGACAGACCCGTCCTCAGCAGTACAGTACCCCAGTGTTATACAGCGACAGACCCGTCCCCACCAGTACTGTACCCCAGTGTTATACAATGACAGACCCGTCCCCACCAGTACAGTACCCCAGTGTTATACAGTGACAGACCTGTCCCCACCAGTGCTGTACCCCACTGTTATACAATGAAAGACCCATCACCCCCAGTACTGTACCCCAGTGCTATACAGTGACAGACCCGTCCCCACCAGTACTGTACCCCAGTGTTATACAGTGACAGACCCGTCCCCACCAGTACTGCACCCCTGTGTTATACAGTGACAGACCCGTCCCCACCAGTACTGTACCCCAGTGTTATACAGTGACAGACCCGTCCCCACCAGTACTGTACCCCAGTGTTATACAGTGACGGACCCGTCCCCACCAGTACTGTACCCCAGTGTTATACAGTAACAGACCCGTCGCCACCAGTACTGTACCCCAGTGTTATACAGATCCATCCGCACCAGTACTGTACCCCAGTGTTATACAGTGACAGACCCGTCCCCACCAGTACTGTACCTGTGTTATACAGTGACAGACCCGTCCCCACCAGTACTGTACCCCAGTGTTATACAGTGGCAGACCCGTCCCCACCAGTACTGTACCCCAGTGTTATACAGTGACAGACCCATCCCCGCCAGTACTGTACCCCAGTGTTATACAGTGACAGACCCATCCCCACCTGTACTGTACCCCAGTGTTAAACAGTGACAGACCCGTCCCCACCAGCACTGTACCCCAGTGTTATACAGTGACAGACGCGTCCCCACCAGTATTGTACCCCAGTGTTATACAGTGACAGACCCATCCCCACCTGTACCCCAGTGTTATACAGTGACAGACACGTCCCCACCAGTACTATTCCCCAGTGTTATACAGTGGCAGACCCGTCCCCACCAGTACTGTACCCCAGTGTTTTACAGTGACAGACCCGTCCCCACGAGTACTGTACCCCAGTGTTGTACAGCGACAGACCCCTCCCCACCAGTACTGTACCCCAGTGTTATACAGTGACAGACCCGTCCCCACCAGTATTGTACCCTAGCGTTATACAGTGACTGACCTGTCATTACCAGTACTGTACCGCAGTGTTATACAGTGACAGGCTTGTCCCCACCAGTACTGTAACCCAGTGTTATACAGTGACTGACCTGTCCCCACTAGTACTGTACCCCAGTGTTATACAGTGACAGACCCATCCCCACCAGTACTGTACCCCAGTGTTATACAGTGACACACCCGTCCCCACCAGCACTGTATCCCAGTGTTATACAGTAACAGACCCGTCCCCACCAGTACTGTACCGCAGTGTTATACAGTGACAGACCCGTCCCCACCAGTACTGAACCCCAGTGTTTTCCAGTGACAGACCCATCCCCACCAGTACTGTACCCCAGTGACATACAGTGACAGACCCGTCCCCACCAGTATTGTAACCCAGTGTTATACAGTGACAGACCCGTCCCCACCAGTACTGCACCCCTGTGTTATACAGTGACAGGCCACCTCCCCACCAGTACTGTACCCCAGTTTTATACAGTGACAGACCCATCCCCACCAGTACTGTACCCCAGTGTTATACAGTGACACACCCATCCCCAGCTGTACTGTACCCCAGTGTTGTACAGTGACAGACCCGTCCCCACCAGTACTGTACCCCAGTGTTATACAGTGACAGACCCGTCCTCAGCTGTACTGTACCCCAGTGTTATACAGTGACAGACCCGTCCCCACCAGTACTGTACCCCAGTGTTATACAGTGACAGACCCATCCCCACCAGTACTGTACCCCAGTGTTATTGTTGTGTGTTGTGAATTGCCCACATTGAGGGGGAAAGTGATATCTGGGTTATTGCTGTGTGTAGTGAATTGCCCACATCGAGGGGGAAAGTGATATCTGGGTTATTGTTGTGTGTAGTGAATTGCCCACATTGAGGGGGAAAGTGATATCTGGGTTATTGTTGTGTGTAGTGAATTTCCCACATCGAGGGGGAAAGTGATATCTGGGTTATTGTTGTGTGTAGTGAATTGCCCACATCGAGGGGGAAAGTGATATCTGGGTTATTGCTGTGTGTAGTCAATTGCGCACATCGAGGGGGAAAGTGATATCTGGGTTATTGCTGTGTGTAGTGAATTGCCCACATCGAGGGGGAAAGTGATATCTGGGTTATTGTGTGTAGTGAATTGCCCACATCGAGGTGGAAAGTGATGTCTGGGTTATTGTTGTGTGTAGTGAGTTGCCCACATCGAGGGGGAAAGTGATATCTGGGTTATTGTTGTGTGTAGTGAATTGCCCACATCGAGGGGGAAAGTGATATCTGGGTTATTGTGTGTAGTGAATTGCCCACATCGAGGGGGAAAGTGATATCTGGGTTATTGTGTGTAGTGAATTGCCCACATCGAGGTGGAAAGTGATGTCTGGGTTATTGTTGTGTGTAGTGAGTTGCCCACATCGAGGGGGAAAGTGATATCTGGGTTATTGCTGTGTGTAGTGAATTGCCCACATCGAGGGGGAAAGTGATATCTGGGTTATTGTGTGTAGTGAATTGCCCACTTCGAGGGGGAAAGTGATATCTGGGTTATTGTTGTGTGTAGTGAATTGCCCACATCGAGGGGGAAAGTGATGTCTGGGTTATTGTTGTGTGTAGTGAATTGCCCACATCAAGGGGGAAAGTGATATCTGGGTTATTGTGTGTAGTGAATTGCCCACATCGAGGTTGAAAATGATATCTGGGTTATTGTTGTTTCGTGAATTGCCTACATCGAGGGGGAAAGTGATATCGGGGTTATTGTTGTGTGTCGTGAATTGCCCACATCGAGGGGGAAAGTTATATCGGGGTTATTGTTGTGTGTCGTGAATTGCCCACATCGAGGAGGAAAGTGATGTCTGGGTGATTATTGTGTGTAGTGAATTGCCCACATCGAGGGGGAAAGTGATATCTGGGTTATTGTGTGTAGCGAATTGCCCACATCGAGCGGGAAAGTGATATCTGGGTTATTGTTTTGTGTAATGAATTGCCCACATCGAGGTGGAAAGTGATATCTGGGTTATTATTGTGTGTAGTGAATTGCCCACATCGAGGGGGAAAGTGACATCTGGGTTATTGTGTGGAGTGAATTGCCCACATCGAGGGGGAAAGTGATATCTGGGTTATTGTTTTGTGTAATGAATTGCCCACATCGAGGTGGAAAGTGATATCTGGGTTATTATTGTGTGTAGTGAATTGCCCACATCGAGGGGGAAAGTGACATCTGGGTTATTGTGTGGAGTGAATTGCCCACATCGAGGGGGAAAGTCATATCTGGGTTATTGTGTGGAGTGAATTGCCCACATCGAGGGGGAAAGTGACATCTGGGTTATTGTGTGTAGTGAATTGCCCACATCGAGGGGGAAACCGATATCTCGGTTATTGTGTGTGTAGAGAATTGCCCACATCGAGGGGGAAAGTGATAAATTGAACATGGGGAAGAGTGAGCTGTTTGTGGTGCATCCAGGGGAGCAGAGTAGGGAAATAGAAGACCTACCGTTGAGGAAGGTAACAAGAGACTTTCGTTACCTGGGGATCCAGATAGCTAAGAATTGGGGCACATTGCACAGGCTAAATTTGACGCGGTTGGTGGAACAGATGGAGGAAGATTTCAAGAGATGGGATATGGTAGCATTGTCAATGGCAGGGAGGGTGCAGGCGGTTAAGATGGTGGTCCTCCCGAGATTCCTCTTTGTGTTTCAGTGTCTCCCGGTGGTGATCACGAAGGCTTTTTTCAAAAGGATAGAAAAGAGTATCATGGGTTTTGTTTGGGCCGGGAAGACTCCGAGAGTGAGGAAGGGATTTTTACAGCGTAGTAGGGATAGGGGGGGGCTGGCACTACCGAGCCTAAGTGAGTATTATTGGGCCGCTAATATTTCAATGGTGAGTAAGTGGATGGGAGAGGAGGAAGGAGCGGCGTGGAAGAGATTAGAGAGGGCGTCCTGTAGGGGGACCAGCCTGCAGGCTATGGTGACAGCCCCATTGCCGTTCTCACCAAGGAACTATACCACGAGTCCGGTGGTGGTAGCTACACTGAAGATTTGGGGACAGTGGAGACGACATAGGGGAAAGACCGGAGCACTGGGGGGATCCCCGATAAGAAACAACCATAGGTTTGCCCCGGGGGGAATGGATGGGGGATATGGAATGTGGCAAAGAGCAGGTATAACGCAATTGAAAGATCTATTTGTGGATGGGAAGTTTGCGAGTCTGGGAGCGCTGACCGAGAAATATGGGTTGCCCCAAGGGAATGCATTCAGGTACATGCAATTGAGGGCTTTTGCGAGGCAACAGGTGAGGGAATTCCCGCAGCTCCCGACACAAGAGGTGCAGGACAGAGTCATCTCAAAGAAATGGGTGGGGGACGGTAAGGTGTCAGATATATATAGGGAAATGAGAGACGAAGGGGAGACTATGATGGACGAACTAAAAGGGAAATGGGAAGAAGAGCTAGGGGAGGAGATTGAGGAAGGGATGTGGGCAGATGCCCTAAACAGGGTAAACTCGTCGTCCTCGTGCGCCAGGCTAAGCCTGATTCAGTTCAAGGTATTACACAGGGCACATATGACTGGAACACGGCTCAGTAAATTTTTTGGGGTGGAGGATAGGTGTGCGAGGTGCTCGAGAAGCCCAGCGAATCATACCCATATGTTTTGGTCATGCCCGGCACTACAGGGGTTTTGGATGGGGGTGACAAAGGTGCTTTCAAAAGTAGTGGGGGTCCGGGTCGAACCAAGCTGGGGGTTGGCTATATTTGGGGTTGCACAAGAGCCGGGAGTGCAGGAGGCGAAAGAGGCCGATATTTTGGCCTTTGCGTCCCTAGTAGCCCGGCGCAGAATATTCCTAATGTGGAAAGAAGCCAAGCCCCCGGAGGTGGAGACCTGGATAAATGATATGGCGGGGTTCATAAAGTTGGAGCGGATTAAGTTCGTCCTAAGGGGGTCGGCTCAAGGGTTTACTAGGCGGTGGCAACCGTTCGTCGAATATCTTGCGGAAAGATAGATAGGGGAGAACAAAGAAGGCAGCAGCAGCGGCCCAGGACTTGGGGGGGGGGGGGGGGGGGGGAGGGATGGGGGGGGGGGTGCGGCCTGAGACAAGGCAGTTGCCAATTAGGGCTAGCTTTTATTTATTTATTTTTTTGTTATTTAATATTTATTTATTTGTTGTTGTTTTTGTTTAAATTTAAAAAGGTCATTATTATCTGTATTGTTACAATGTTGTGTAAAAGATGCACAATGTACTGTGTTGGTTGACCAAAAATTTTCAATAAAATATTATTTTAAAAAAAAAATTTAAAAAAAAATCGAGGGGGAAAGTGATATCTGGGTGATTGTTATGTGCAGTGAATTGCCCACATCGAGGGGGAAAGTGATATCTGGGGTTATTGCTGTGTGTAGTGAATTGCCCAGATCGAGGGGGAAAGTGATATCTGGGTCATTGTTGTGTGTTATGAATTGCCCACATCGAGGGGGAAAGTTATATCTGGGTTATTGTTTTGTGTAGTGAATTGCCCACATCGAGGGGAAAGTGATATCTGGGTTCTTGCTGTGCGTAGTGAATTGCCCACATCGAGGAGGAAAGTGATATCTGGGTTCTTGTTGTGTGTAGTGAATTCCCCACATCGAGGGGGAAAGTGATATCTGGGTTATTGTGTGCAGTGAATTGCCCACATCGAGGGGGAAAGTGATATCTGGGTTATTGTGTGTAGTGAATTGCCCACTTCGAGGGGGAAAGTGATATCTGGGTCATTGTTGTGTGTAGTGAATTGCCCACATCGAGGGGGAAAGTGATATCTGGGTTATTGTGTGTGTAGTGAATTTCCCACATCGAGGGGGAAAGTGATGTCTGGGTTATTGTTGTGTGTAGTGAATTGCCCACATCGAGGGGGAAAATGATATTTGGGTTATTGTTGTGTGTAGTGAATTTCCCACATCGAGGAGGAAAGTTATATCGGGGTTATTGTGTGTAGTGAATTGCCCACATCGAGGGGGAAAGTGATAGCTGGGTGATTGTTGTTGTGTGTAGCGAATTGCCCACATCGAGGGGGAAAGTGATATCTGGGTTATAGTTGTGTATAGTGAATTGCCCACATCGAGGGGGAAAGTGATATCTGGGTTATTGTGTGTCGTGAATTGCCCACATCGAGGGGGAAAGTGATATCTGGGTGATTGTTGTGTGTAGTGAATTGCCCACATCGAGGGGGAAAGTGATATCTGGGTAATTGTGAGTAGTGAATTGCCCACATCGAGGGGGAAAGTGATATCTGGGTTATTGTTGTGTGTAGTGAATTGCCCACATCGAGGGGCAAAGTGATATCTGGGTTATTATTGTGTGTAGTGAATTGCCCACATCGAGGGGGAAAGTGATATCTGGGTTATTGTGTGTAGTGAATTGCCCACATCGAGGGGGAAAGTGATATCTGGGTTATTGTTGTGTGTTGTGAATTGCCCACATCGAGGGGGAAAGTGATATCTGGGTTATTGTTATGTGCAGTGAATTGCCCACATCGAAGGGGAAAGTAATATCTGGGTTATTGCTGTGTGTAGTGAATTGCCCACATCGAGGGGGAAAGTGATATCTGGGTTATTGTTGTGTGTAGTGAATTGCCCACATCGAGGTGGAAAGTGATATCTGGGTTATTGTTGTGTGTAGTGAATTCCCCACATCGAGGGGGAAAGTGATATCTGGGTTATTGTGTGTAGTGAATTGCCCACATCGAGGGGGAAAGTGATATCTGGGTTATTGTGTGTAGTGAATTGCCCACATCGAGGGGGAGAGTGGTATCTGGGTTATTGTTGTGTGTAGTGAATTCCCCACATCGAGGGTGAAAGTGATATCTGGGTTATTGTGTGTAGTGAATTGCCCACATCGAGGGGGAAAGTGATATCTGGGTAATTGTGTGCAGTGAATTGCCCACATCGAGGGGGAAAGTGATATCTGGGTTATTGTGTGTAGTGAATTGCCCACTTCGAGGGGGTAAGTGATATCTGGGTCATTGTTGTGTGTAGTGAATTGCCCACATCGAGGGGGAAAGTGATATCTGGGTTATTGTATGTGGTGAATTTCCCACATCGAGGGGGAAAGTGATGTCTGGGTTATTGTTGTGTGTAGTGAATTGCCCACATCAAGGGGGAAAGTGATATCTGGGTTATTGTGTGTAGTGAATTGCCCACATCGAGGGGGAAAATGATATCTGGGTTATTGTTGTTTAGTGAATTGCCTACATCGAGGGGGAAAGTGATATCGGGGTTATTGTTGTGTGTAGTGAATTGCCCACATCGAGGGGGAAAGTTATTTCGGGGTTATTGTTGTGTGTCGTGAATTGCCCACATCGAGGGGGAAAGTGATATCTGGGTGATTGTTGTTGTGTGTAGTGAATTGCCCACATCGAGGTGGAAAGTGATATCTGGGTTATTGTTGTGTGTAGTGAATTGCCCACATCGAGGGGGAAAGTGATGTCTGGGTTATTGTGTTTTGTGAATTGCGCACATCGAGGGGGAAAGTGATATCTGGGTTATTGTTGTGTGTAGTGAATTGCCCACATCGAGGGGGAAAGTGATATCTGGGTTATTGTGTGTAGTGAATTGCCCACATCGAGGGGGAAAGTGATATCTGGTTTATTGTTGTGTGTTGTGAATTGCCCACATCGAGGGGGAAAGTGATATCTGGGTTATTGTTATCTGCAGTGAATTGCCCACATTGAGGGGGAAAGTGATATCTGGGTTATTGTTGTGTGTAGTGAATTGCCCACTTCGAGGTGGAAAGTGATAACTGGGTTATTGTTGTGTTTAGTGAATGCCCCACATCGAGGGGGAAAGTGATATCTGGGTTATTGTGTGTAGTGAATTGCCCACATCGAGGGGGAAAGTGATATCTGGGTTATTGTGTGTAGTGAATTGCCCACATCGAGGGGGAGAGTGGTATCTGGGTTATTGTTGTGTGTAGTGAATTCCCCACATCGAGGGGGAAATTGATATCTGGGTTATTGTTGTGTGCAGTGAATTGCCCACATCGAGGGAGAAAGTGATATCTGGGTTATTGTGTGTAGTGAATTGCCCACATCGAGGGGGAAAGTGATATCTGGGTTATTGTGTGTAGTGAATTGCCCACATCGAGGGGGAAAGTGATATCTGTGTTATTGTGTGTAGTGAATTGCCCACATCGAGGGGGAAAGTGATATCTGGGTTATTGTTGTGTGTAGTGAATTGCCCACATCGAGGGGGAAAGTGATATCTGCGTTATTGTGTGTAGTGAATTGCCCACATCCAGGGGGAAAGTGATACCTCGGTTATTGTGTGTGTAGTGAATTTCCCACATCGAGGGGAAAAGTGATGTCTGGGTTATTGTTGTGTGTAGTGAATTGCCCACATCAAGGGGGAAAGTGATATCTGGGTTATTGTGTGTAGTGAATTGCCCACATCGAGGGGGAAAGTGATATCTGGGTTATTGTTGTGTGAAGTGAATTCCGCACATTGAGGGTGAAAGTGATATCTGGGTTTTTGTGTGTAGTGAATTGCCCACATCGAGGGGGAAAGCGATATCTGGGTTATTGTGTGTGTAGTGAATTGCCCACATCGAGGGGGAAAGTGATATCTGGGTTATTGTGTGTAGTGAATTGCCCACATCGAGGAGGAGAGTGGTATATGGGTTATTGTTATGTGTAGTGAATTCCCCACATCGAGGGTGAAAGTGATATCTGGGTTATTGTGTGTAGTGAATTGCCCACATCGAGGGGGAAAGTGATATCTGGGTTATTGTGTGTAGTGAATTGCCCACATCGAGGGGGAAAGTGATATCTGGGTGATTGTTGTTGTGTGTAGTGAATTGCCCACATCGAGGTGGAAAGTGATATCTGGGTTATTGTTGTGTGTAGTGAATTGCCCATATCGAGGGGGAAAGTGATGTCTGGGTTATTGTGTTTTGTGAATTGCGCACATCGAGGGGGAAAGTGATATCTGGGTTATTGTTGTGTGTAGTGAATTGCCCACATCGAGGGGGAAAGTGATATCTGGGTTATTGTGTGTAGTGAATTGCCCACATCGAGGGGGAAAGTGATATCTGGTTTATTGTTGTGTGTTGTGAATTGCCCACATCGAGGGGGAAAGTGATATCTGAGTTATTGTTATGTGCAGTGAATTGCCCACATTGAGGGGGAAAGTGATATCTGGGTTATTGTTGTGTGTAGTGAATTGCCCACTTCGAGGTGGAAAGTGATAACTGGGTTATTGTTGTGTTTCGTGAATGCCCCACATCGAGGGGGAAAGTGATATCTGGGTTATTGTGTGTAGTGAATTGCCCACATCGAGGGGGAAAGTGATATCTGGGTTATTGTGTGTAGTGAATTGCCCACATCGAGGGGGAGAGTGGTATCTGGGTTATTGTTGTGTGTAGTGAATTCCCCACATCGAGGGGGAAATTGATATCTGGGTTATTGTTGTGTGCAGTGAATTGCCCACATCGAGGGAGAAAGTGATATCTGGGTTATTGTGTGTAGCGAATTGCCCACATCGAGGGGGAAAGTGATATCTGGGTTATTGTGTGTAGTGAATTGCCCACATCGAGGGGGAAAGTGATATCTGTGTTATTGTGTGTGTAGTGAATTTCCCACATCGAGGGGAAAAGTGATGTCTGGGTTATTGTTGTGTGTAGTGAATTGCCCACATCAAGGGGGAAAGTGATATCTGGGTTATTGTGTGTAGTGAATTGCCCACATCGAGGGGGAAAGTGATATCTGGGTTATTGTTGTGTGAAGTGAATTCCGCACATTGAGGGTGAAAGTGATATCTGGGTTTTTGTGTGTAGTGAATTGCCCACATCGAGGGGGAAAGCGATATCTGGGTTAATGTGTGTGTAGTGAATTGCCCACATCGAGGGGGAAAGTGATATCTGGGTTATTGTGTGTAGTGAATTGCCCACATCGAGGAGGAGAGTGGTATATGGGTTATTGTTATGTGTAGTGAATTCCCCACATCGAGGGTGAAAGTGATATCTGGGTTATTGTGTGTAGTGAATTGCCCACATCGAGGGGGAAAGTGATATCTGGGTTATTGTGTGTAGTGAATTGCCCACATCGACGGGGAGAGTGGTATCTGGGTTATTGTTGTGTGTAGTGAATTCCCCACATCGAGGGTGAAAGTGATATCGGGGTTATTGTGTGTAGTGAATTGCCCACATCGAGGGTGAAAGTGATATCTGGGTTATTGTGTGTAGTGAATTGCCCACTTCGAGGGGGAAAGTGATATCTACGTCATTGTTGTGTGTAGTGAATTGCCCACATCGAGGGGGAAAGTGATATCTGGGTGGTTGTGTGTGTAGTGAATTTCCCACATCTAGGGGGAAAGTGATGTCTGGGTTATTGTTGTGTGTAGTGAATTGCCCACATCGAGGGTGAAAGTGATATCTGGGTTATTGTGTGTAGTGAATTGCCCACATCGAGGGGGAAAGTGATATCTGGGTAATTGTGTGCAGTGAATTGCCCACATCGAGGGGGAAAGTGATATCTGGGTTATTGTGTGTAGTGAATTGCCCACTTCGAGGGGGTAAGTGATATCTGGGTCATTGTTGTGTGTAGTGAATTGCCCACATCGAGGGGGAAAGTGATATCTGGGTTATTGTATGTGGTGAATTTCCCACATCGAGGGGGAAAGTGATGTCTGGGTTATTGTTGTGTGTAGTGAATTGCCCACATCAAGGGGGAAAGTGATATCTGGGTTATTGTGTGTAGTGAATTGCCCACATCGAGGGGGAAAATGATATCTGGGTTATTGTTGTTTAGTGAATTGCCTACATCGAGGGGGAAAGTGATATCGGGGTTATTGTTGTGTGTAGTGAATTGCCCACATCGAGGGGGAAAGTTATTTCGGGGTTATTGTTGTGTGTCGTGAATTGCCCACATCGAGGGGGAAAGTGATATCTGGGTGATTGTTGTTGTGTGTAGTGAATTGCCCACATCGAGGTGGAAAGTGATATCTGGGTTATTGTTGTGTGTAGTGAATTGCCCACATCGAGGGGGAAAGTGATGTCTGGGTTATTGTGTTTTGTGAATTGCGCACATCGAGGGGGAAAGTGATATCTGGGTTATTGTTGTGTGTAGTGAATTGCCCACATCGAGGGGGAAAGTGATATCTGGGTTATTGTGTGTAGTGAATTGCCCACATCGAGGGGGAAAGTGATATCTGGTTTATTGTTGTGTGTTGTGAATTGCCCACATCGAGGGGGAAAGTGATATCTGGGTTATTGTTATCTGCAGTGAATTGCCCACATTGAGGGGGAAAGTGATATCTGGGTTATTGTTGTGTGTAGTGAATTGCCCACTTCGAGGTGGAAAGTGATAACTGGGTTATTGTTGTGTTTAGTGAATGCCCCACATCGAGGGGGAAAGTGATATCTGGGTTATTGTGTGTAGTGAATTGCCCACATCGAGGGGGAAAGTGATATCTGGGTTATTGTGTGTAGTGAATTGCCCACATCGAGGGGGAGAGTGGTATCTGGGTTATTGTTGTGTGTAGTGAATTCCCCACATCGAGGGGGAAATTGATATCTGGGTTATTGTTGTGTGCAGTGAATTGCCCACATCGAGGGAGAAAGTGATATCTGGGTTATTGTGTGTAGTGAATTGCCCACATCGAGGGGGAAAGTGATATCTGGGTTATTGTGTGTAGTGAATTGCCCACATCGAGGGGGAAAGTGATATCTGTGTTATTGTGTGTAGTGAATTGCCCACATCGAGGGGGAAAGTGATATCTGGGTTATTGTTGTGTGTAGTGAATTGCCCACATCGAGGGGGAAAGTGATATCTGCGTTATTGTGTGTAGTGAATTGCCCACATCCAGGGGGAAAGTGATACCTCGGTTATTGTGTGTGTAGTGAATTTCCCACATCGAGGGGAAAAGTGATGTCTGGGTTATTGTTGTGTGTAGTGAATTGCCCACATCAAGGGGGAAAGTGATATCTGGGTTATTGTGTGTAGTGAATTGCCCACATCGAGGGGGAAAGTGATATCTGGGTTATTGTTGTGTGAAGTGAATTCCGCACATTGAGGGTGAAAGTGATATCTGGGTTTTTGTGTGTAGTGAATTGCCCACATCGAGGGGGAAAGCGATATCTGGGTTATTGTGTGTGTAGTGAATTGCCCACATCGAGGGGGAAAGTGATATCTGGGTTATTGTGTGTAGTGAATTGCCCACATCGAGGAGGAGAGTGGTATATGGGTTATTGTTATGTGTAGTGAATTCCCCACATCGAGGGTGAAAGTGATATCTGGGTTATTGTGTGTAGTGAATTGCCCACATCGAGGGGGAAAGTGATATCTGGGTTATTGTGTGTAGTGAATTGCCCACATCGAGGGGGAAAGTGATATCTGGGTGATTGTTGTTGTGTGTAGTGAATTGCCCACATCGAGGTGGAAAGTGATATCTGGGTTATTGTTGTGTGTAGTGAATCGCCCATATCGAGGGGGAAAGTGATGTCTGGGTTATTGTGTTTTGTGAATTGCGCACATCGAGGGGGAAAGTGATATCTGGGTTATTGTTGTGTGTAGTGAATTGCCCACATCGAGGGGGAAAGTGATATCTGGGTTATTGTGTGTAGTGAATTGCCCACATCGAGGGGGAAAGTGATATCTGGTTTATTGTTGTGTGTTGTGAATTGCCCACATCGAGGGGGAAAGTGATATCTGAGTTATTGTTATGTGCAGTGAATTGCCCACATTGAGGGGGAAAGTGATATCTGGGTTATTGTTGTGTGTAGTGAATTGCCCACTTCGAGGTGGAAAGTGATAACTGGGTTATTGTTGTGTTTCGTGAATGCCCCACATCGAGGGGGAAAGTGATATCTGGGTTATTGTGTGTAGTGAATTGCCCACATCGAGGGGGAAAGTGATATCTGGGTTATTGTGTGTAGTGAATTGCCCACATCGAGGGGGAGAGTGGTATCTGGGTTATTGTTGTGTGTAGTGAATTCCCCACATCGAGGGGGAAATTGATATCTGGGTTATTGTTGTGTGCAGTGAATTGCCCACATCGAGGGAGAAAGTGATATCTGGGTTATTGTGTGTAGCGAATTGCCCACATCGAGGGGGAAAGTGATATCTGGGTTATTGTGTGTAGTGAATTGCCCACATCGAGGGGGAAAGTGATATCTGTGTTATTGTGTGTGTAGTGAATTTCCCACATCGAGGGGAAAAGTGATGTCTGGGTTATTGTTGTGTGTAGTGAATTGCCCACATCAAGGGGGAAAGTGATATCTGGGTTATTGTGTGTAGTGAATTGCCCACATCGAGGGGGAAAGTGATATCTGGGTTATTGTTGTGTGAAGTGAATTCCGCACATTGAGGGTGAAAGTGATATCTGGGTTTTTGTGTGTAGTGAATTGCCCACATCGAGGGGGAAAGCGATATCTGGGTTAATGTGTGTGTAGTGAATTGCCCACATCGAGGGGGAAAGTGATATCTGGGTTATTGTGTGTAGTGAATTGCCCACATCGAGGAGGAGAGTGGTATATGGGTTATTGTTATGTGTAGTGAATTCCCCACATCGAGGGTGAAAGTGATATCTGGGTTATTGTGTGTAGTGAATTGCCCACATCGAGGGGGAAAGTGATATCTGGGTTATTGTGTGTAGTGAATTGCCCACATCGACGGGGAGAGTGGTATCTGGGTTATTGTTGTGTGTAGTGAATTCCCCACATCGAGGGTGAAAGTGATATCGGGGTTATTGTGTGTAGTGAATTGCCCACATCGAGGGTGAAAGTGATATCTGGGTTATTGTGTGTAGTGAATTGCCCACTTCGAGGGGGAAAGTGATATCTACGTCATTGTTGTGTGTAGTGAATTGCCCACATCGAGGGGGAAAGTGATATCTGGGTGGTTGTGTGTGTAGTGAATTTCCCACATCTAGGGGGAAAGTGATGTCTGGGTTATTGTTGTGTGTAGTGAATTGCCCACATCGAGGGGGAAAGTGATTTCTGGGTTATTGTTGTGTGTATTGAATTGCCCACATCGAGGGGGAAAGTGATATCTGGGTTATTGTGTGTGTAGTGAATTGCCCACATCGAGGGGGAAAGTGATATCTGGGTTATTGTTATGTGTAGTGAATTGCCCACATCGAGGGGGAAAGTGATATCTGGGTTATTGTGTGTAGTTAATTGCCCACATCGAGGGGGAAAGTGATATCTGGCTTATTGTTGTGTGTAGTGAATTGCCCTCATCGAGGGGGAAAGTGACATCTGGGTTATTATTGTGTGTAGTGAATTGCCCACATCGAGGGGGAAAGTGATATCTGCGTTATTGCTGTGTGTAGTGAATTGCCCACATCGAGGGGGAAAGTGATATCTGGGTTGTGTGTAGAGAATTGCCCACATCGAGGGGGAAAGTGATATCTGGGTTATTGTGTGTAGTGAATTGCCCACATCGAAGGGGAAAGTGATATGTGGGTTATTGTTGTGTGTAGTGAATTGCCCACATCGAAGGGGAAAGTGATATCTGGGTTATTGTTGTGTGCAGTGAATTGCCCACATCGAGGGGAAAGTGATATCGGTGCTATTGTTTTGTGTAGTGAATTGCCCACATCGAGGGGGAAAGTGGTATCTGGGTTATTGTTGTGTGTTGTGAATTGCCCACATCGAGGGGGAAAGTGATATCTGGGTTATTGTGTGTCGTGAATTGCCCACATCGAGGGGGAAAGTGATATCTGGGTTATTGTTGTGTGTAGTGAATTGCCCACATCGAGGGGGAAAGTGATATCTGGGTTATTGTGTGTAGTTAATTGCCCACATCGAGGGGGAAAGTGATATCTGGGTTATTGTTGTGTGTAGTGAATTGCCCACATCGAGGGGGAAAGTGATATCTGGGTTCTTGTTGTTTAGTGAATTGCCTGCATCGAGGGGAAAAGTGATATCGGGGTTATTGTTGTGTGTCGATAATTGCCCACATCGAGGGGGAAAGTGATATCTGGGTTATTGTGTGTAGTGAATTGCCCACGTCGCGGGGGAAAGTGTTATCTGGGTTATTGCTGTGTGTAGTGAATTGCCCACATCGAGGGGGAAAGTGATATCTGGGTTATTGTTGTGTGTATTGAATTGCCCACATCGAGGGGTAAGTGATATCTGGGTTATTGTGTGTGTAGTGAATTGCCCACATCGAGGGGGAAAGTGATATCTGGGTTATTGTTATGTGTAGTGAATTGCCCACATCGAGGGGGAAAGTGATATCTGGGTTATTGTGTGTAGTTAATTGCCCACATCGAGGGGGAAAGTGATATCTGGCTTATTGTTGTGTGTAGTGAATTGCCCACATCGAGGGGGAAAGTGACATCTGGGTTATTGTGTGTAGTGAATTGCCCACATCGAGGGGGAAAGTGATATCTGCGTTATTGCTGTGTGTAGTGAATTGCCCACATCGAGGGGGAAAGTGATATCTGGGTTATTGCTGTGTGTAGTGAATTGCCCACATCGAGGGGGAAAGTGATATCTGGGTTATTGTTGTGTGTATTGAATTGCCCACATCGAGGGTGAAAGTGATATCTGGGTTATTGTGTGTGTAGTGAATTGCCCACATCGAGGGGAAAAGTGGTATCTGGGTTATTGTTGTGTGTAGTGAATTGCCCACATCGAGGGGGAAAGTGATATCTGGGTCATTGTTGTGTGTAGTGAATTGCCCACATCGAGGGGGAAAGTGATATCTGGGTTGTGTGTAGAGAATTGCCCACATCGAGGGGGAAAGTGATATCTGGGTTATTGTGTGTAGTGAATTGCCCACATCGAAGGGGAAAGTGATATCTGGGTTATTGTTGTGTGTAGTGAATTGCCCACATCGAAGGGGAAAGTGATATCTGGGTTATTGTTGTGTGTAGTGAATTGCCCACATCGAGGGGAAAGTGATATCGGTGCTATTGTTTTGTGTAGTGAATTGCCCACATCGAGGGGGAAAGTGGTATCTGGGTTATTGTTGTGTGTTGTGAATTGCCCACATCGAGGGGGAAAGTGATATCTGGGTTATTGTGTGTAGTGAATTGCCCACATCGAGGGGGAACGTGATATCTGGGTTATTGTGTGTAGTGAATTTCCCACATCGAGGGGAAAGTGATATCTGGGTTATTTTGTGTAGTGAATTGCCCACATCGAGGGGGAAAGTGATATCTGGGTTATTGTTGTGTTTAGTGAATTGCCCACATCGAGGCGGAAAGTGATATCGGGGTTATTGTTGTGTGTAGCGAATTGCCCAGATCGAGGGGAAAGTGATATCTGGGTTATTGCTGTTGTGTAGTGAATTGCCCACATCGAGGGGGAAAGTGATATCTGGGTTATTGCTGTGTGTAGTGAATTGCCCACATCGAGGGGGAAAGTGATATCGGGGTTATTGTGTGTGTAGTGAATTGCCCACATCGAGGGGAAAGTGATATCTGGGTTATTGCTGTGTGTAGTGAATTGCCCGCATCGAGGGGGAAAGTGATATCTGGGTTATTGTTGTGTGTTATGAATTGCCCACATCGAGGGGAAAGTGATAACTGGGTTATTGTTGTGTGTAGCGAATTGTCAACATCGAGGGGGAAAGTGATATCTGGGTTATTGTGTGTGTAGTGAATTGCCCACATCGAGGGGGAAAGTGATATCTGGGTTATTGTTATGTGTAGTGAATTGCCCACATCGAGGGGGAAAGTGATATCTGGGTTATTGTGTGTAGTTAATTGCCCACATCGAGGGGGAAAGTGATATCTGGCTTATTGTTGTGTGTAGTGAATTGCCCACATCGAGGGGGAAAGTGACATCTGGGTTATTATTGTGTGTAGTGAATTGCCCACATCGAGGGGGAAAGTGATATCTGCGTTATTGCTGTGTGTAGTGAATTGCCCACATCGAGGGGGAAAGTGATATCTGGGTTATTGCTGTGTGTAGTGAATTGCCCACATCGAGGGGGAAAGTGATATCTGGGTTATTGTTGTGTGTATTGAATTGCCCACATCGAGGGTGAAAGTGATATCTGGGTTATTGTGTGTGTAGTGAATTGCCCACATCGAGGGGAAAAGTGGTATCTGGGTTATTGTTGTGTGTAGTGAATTGCCCACATCGAGGGGGAAAGTGATATCTGGGTCATTGTTGTCTGTAGTGAATTGCCCACATCGAGGGGGAAAGTGATATCTGGGTTGTGTGTAGAGAATTGCCCACATCGAGGGGGAAAGTGATATCTGGGTTATTGTGTGTAGTGAATTGCCCACATCGAAGGGGAAAGTGATATCTGGGTTATTGTTGTGTGTAGTGAATTGCCCACATCGAAGGGGAAAGTGATATCTGGGTTATTGTTGTGTGTAGTGAATTGCCCACATCGAGGGGAAAGTGATATCGGTGCTATTGTTTTGTGTAGTGAATTGCCCACATCGAGGGGGAAAGTGGTATCTGGGTTATTGTTGTGTGTTGTGAATTGCCCACATCGAGGGGGAAAGTGATATCTGGGTTATTGTGTGTAGTGAATTGCCCACATCGAGGGGGAACGTGATATCTGGGTTATTGTGTGTAGTGAATTTCCCACATCGAGGGGAAAGTGATATCTGGGTTATTGTGTGTAGTGAATTGCCCACATCGAGGGGGAAAGTGATATCTGGGTTATTGTTGTGTTTAGTGAATTGCCCACATCGAGGCGGAAAGTGATATCGGGGTTATTGTTGTGTGTAGCGAATTGCCCAGATCGAGGGGAAAGTGATATCTGGGTTATTGCTGTTGTGTAGTGAATTGCCCACATCGAGGGGGAAAGTGATATCTGGGTTATTGCTGTGTGTAGTGAATTGCCCACATCGAGGGGGAAAGTGATATCGGGGTTATTGTGTGTGTAGTGAATTGCCCACATCGAGGGGAAAGTGATATCTGGGTTATTGCTGTGTGTAGTGAATTGCCCGCATCGAGGGGGAAAGTGATATCTGGGTTATTGTTGTGTGTTATGAATTGCCCACATCGAGGGGAAAGTGATAACTGGGTTATTGTTGTGTGTAGCGAATTGTCAACATCGAGGGGGAAAGTGATATCTGGGTTATTGTGTGTGTAGTGAATTGCCCACATCGAGGGGAAAGTGATAACTGGGTTATTGTGTGTAGTGAATTGCCCACATCGAGGGGGAAAGTGATATCTGGGTTATTGTGTGTATTGATATGCCCACATCGAGGGGGAAAGTGATATCTGGGTTATTGTGTGTGTAGTGAATTGCCCACATCGAGGGGAAAGTGATAACTGGGTTATTGTTGTGTGTAGCGAATTGTCAACATCGAGGGGGAAAGTGATATCTGGGTTATTGTTGTGTGTAGTGAATTGCCCACATCGAGGGGGAAAGTGATATCTGGGTTATTTTTGTGTCTAGTGAATTGCCCACATCGAGGGGGAAAGTGATGTCTGGGTTATTGTTGTGTGTAGTGAATTGCCCACATCGAGGGGGAAAGTGATATCTGGGTTATTGTGTGTGTAGTGAATTGCCCACATCGAGGGGAAAGTGATATCTGGGTTATTGTTGTGTGTAGCGAATTGTCAACATCGAGGGGGAAAGTGATATCTGGGTTATTGTGTGTGTAGTGAATTGCCCACATCGAGGGGGAAAGTGATATCGGGGTTATTGTGTGTGTAGTGAATTGCCCAGATCGAGGGGAAAGTGATATCTGGGTTATTGCTGTGTGTAGTGAATTGCCCAGATCGAGGGGAAAGTGATATCTGGGTTATTGCTGTGTGTAGTGAATTGCCCACATCGAGGGGGAAAGTGATATCGGGGTTATTGTGTGTGTAGTGAATTGCCCACATCGAGGGGAAAGTGATATCTGGGTTATTGCTGTTGTGTGTAGTGAATTGCCCACATCGAGGGGGAAAGTGATATCTGGGTTATTGTGTGTGTAGTGAATTGCCCACATCGAGGTGGAAAGTGATATCGGGGTTATTGTGTGTGTAGTGTATTGCCCACATCGAGGGGAAAGTGATATCTGGGTTATTGTTGTGTGTATTGAATTGCCCACATCGAGGGGAAAGTGATATCTGGGTTATTGTGTGTAGCGAATTGTCCACATCGAGGGGGAAAGTGATATCTGGGTTATTGTTGTTGTGTGTAGTGAATTGCCCACATCGAGGGGGAAAGTGATATCTGGGTTATTGTTGTTGTGTGTAGTGAATTGCCCACATCGAGGGGGAAAGTGATATCTGGGTTATTGTGTGTAGTGAATTGCCCACATCGAGGGGGAAAGTGATATCTGGGTTATTGTGTGTAGTGAATTGCCCACATCGAGGGGGAAAGTGATATCGGGGTTATTGTTGTGTGTAGTGAATTGCCCACATCGAGGGGGAAAGTGATATCTGGGTTATTGTTGTGTGTAGTGAATTGCCCACATCGAGGGGGAAAGTGATATCTGGGTTATTGTGTGTTTAGTGAATTGCCCACATCGACGGGGAAAGTGATATGTGGGTTATTGTGTGCAGTGAATTGCCCACATCGAGGGGGAAAGTGATATCGGGGTTATTCTTGTGTGCAGTGAATTGCCCACATCGAGGGGGAAAGTGATATCTGGGTTATTGTGTGTAGTGAATTGCCCACATCGAGGGGGAAAGTGATATCTGGGTTATTGTGTGTTTAGTGAATTGTCCACATCGACGGGGAAAGTGATATCTGGGTTATTGTGTGCAGTGAATTGCCCACATCGAGGGGGAAAGTGATATCGGGGTTATTGTTGTGTGCAGTGAATTGCCCACATCGAGGGGGAAAGTGATGTCTGGGTTATTGTTGTGTGTAGTGAATTGCCCACATCGAGGGGGAAAGTGATATCTGGGTTATTGTGTGTAGTGAATTGCCCACATCGAGGGGGAAAGTGATATCTGGGTTATTGTGTGCAGTGAATTGCCCACATCGAGGGGGAAAGTGATATCGGGGTTATTGTTGTGTGTAGTGAATTGCCCACATCGAGGGGGAAAGTGATATCTGGGATATTGTGTGTAGTGAATTGCCCACATCGAGGGGGAAAGTGATATCTGGGTTATTGTGTGTTTAGTGAATTGCCCACATTGACGGGGAAAGTGATATCTGGGTTATTGTGTGCAGTGAATTGCCCACATCGAGGGGGAAAGTGATATCTGGGTTATTGTGTGTAGTGAATTGCCCACATCGAGGGGAAAGTGATATCTGGGTTATTGTTGTGTGTATTGAATTGCCCACATCGAGGGGAAAGTGATATCTGGGTTATTGTTGTGTGTAGCGAATTCTCCACATCGAGGGGGAAAGTGATATCTGGGTTATTGTGTGTAGTGAATTGCCCACATCGAGGGGGAAAGTGATATCTGGGTTATTGTGTGTAGTGAATTGCCCACATCGAGGGGGAAAGTGATGTCTGGGTTATTGTGTGTAGTGAATTGCCCACATCGAGGGGGAAAGTGATATCGGGGTTATTGTTGTGTGTAGTGAATTGCCCACATCGAGGGGGAAAATGATATCTGGGTTATTGTTGTGTGTAGTGAATTGCCCACATCGAGGGGGAAAGTGATATCTGGGTTATTGTGTGTTTAGTGAATTGCCCACATCGACGGGGACAGTGATATCTGGGTTATTGTGTGTAGTTAATTGCCCACATCGAGGGGGAAAGTGATATCTGGCTTATTGTTGTGTGTAGTGAATTGCCCACATCGAGGGGGAAAGTGACATCTGGGTTATTATTGTGTGTAGTGAATTGCCCACATCGAGGGGGAAAGTGATATCTGCGTTATTGCTGTGTGTAGTGAATTGCCCACATCGAGGGGGAAAGTGATATCTGGGTTATTGCTGTGTGTAGTGAATTGCCCACATCGAGGGGGAAAGTGATATCTGGGTTATTGTTGTGTGTATTGAATTGCCCACATCGAGGGTGAAAGTGATATCTGGGTTATTGTGTGTGTAGTGAATTGCCCACATCGAGGGGAAAAGTGGTATCTGGGTTATTGTTGTGTGTAGTGAATTGCCCACATCGAGGGGGAAAGTGATATCTGGGTCATTGTTGTGTGTAGTGAATTGCCCACATCGAGGGGGAAAGTGATATCTGGGTTGTGTGTAGAGAATTGCCCACATCGAGGGGGAAAGTGATATCTGGGTTATTGTGTGTAGTGAATTGCCCACATCGAAGGGGAAAGTGATATCTGGGTTATTGTTGTGTGTAGTGAATTGCCCACATCGAAGGGGAAAGTGATATCTGGGTTATTGTTGTGTGTAGTGAATTGCCCACATCGAGGGGAAAGTGATATCGGTGCTATTGTTTTGTGTAGTGAATTGCCCACATCGAGGGGGAAAGTGGTATCTGGGTTATTGTTGTGTGTTGTGAATTGCCCACATCGAGGGGGAAAGTGATATCTGGGTTATTGTGTGTAGTGAATTGCCCACATCGAGGGGGAACGTGATATCTGGGTTATTGTGTGTAGTGAATTTCCCACATCGAGGGGAAAGTGATATCTGGGTTATTGTGTGTAGTGAATTGCCCACATCGAGGGGGAAAGTGATATCTGGGTTATTGTTGTGTTTAGTGAATTGCCCACATCGAGGCGGAAAGTGATATCGGGGTTATTGTTGTGTGTAGCGAATTGCCCAGATCGAGGGGAAAGTGATATCTGGGTTATTGCTGTTGTGTAGTGAATTGCCCACATCGAGGGGGAAAGTGATATCTGGGTTATTGCTGTGTGTAGTGAATTGCCCACATCGAGGGGGAAAGTGATATCGGGGTTATTGTGTGTGTAGTGAATTGCCCACATCGAGGGGAAAGTGATATCTGGGTTATTGCTGTGTGTAGTGAATTGCCCGCATCGAGGGGGAAAGTGATATCTGGGTTATTGTTGTGTGTTATGAATTGCCCACATCGAGGGGAAAGTGATAATTGGGTTATTGTTGTGTGTAGCGAATTGTCAACATCGAGGGGGAAAGTGATATCTGGGTTATTGTGTGTGTAGTGAATTGCCCACATCGAGGGGGAAAGTGATATCTGGGTTATTGTTGTGTGTATTGAATTGCCCACATCGAGGGTGAAAGTGATATCTGGGTTATTGTGTGTGTAGTGAATTGCCCACATCGAGGGGAAAAGTGGTATCTGGGTTATTGTTGTGTGTAGTGAATTGCCCACATCGAGGGGGAAAGTGATATCTGGGTCATTGTTGTGTGTAGTGAATTGCCCACATCGAGGGGGAAAGTGATATCTGGGTTGTGTGTAGAGAATTGCCCACATCGAGGGGGAAAGTGATATCTGGGTTATTGTGTGTAGTGAATTGCCCACATCGAAGGGGAAAGTGATATCTGGGTTATTGTTGTGTGTAGTGAATTGCCCACATCGAAGGGGAAAGTGATATCTGGGTTATTGTTGTGTGTAGTGAATTGCCCACATCGAGGGGAAAGTGATATCGGTGCTATTGTTTTGTGTAGTGAATTGCCCACATCGAGGGGGAAAGTGGTATCTGGGTTATTGTTGTGTGTTGTGAATTGCCCACATCGAGGGGGAAAGTGATATCTGGGTTATTGTGTGTAGTGAATTGCCCACATCGAGGGGGAACGTGATATCTGGGTTATTGTGTGTAGTGAATTTCCCACATCGAGGGGAAAGTGATATCTGGGTTATTGTGTGTAGTGAATTGCCCACATCGAGGGGGAAAGTGATATCTGGGTTATTGTTGTGTTTAGTGAATTGCCCACATCGAGGCGGAAAGTGATATCGGGGTTATTGTTGTGTGTAGCGAATTGCCCAGATCGAGGGGAAAGTGATATCTGGGTTATTGCTGTTGTGTAGTGAATTGCCCACATCGAGGGGGAAAGTGATATCTGGGTTATTGCTGTGTGTAGTGAATTGCCCACATCGAGGGGGAAAGTGATATCGGGGTTATTGTGTGTGTAGTGAATTGCCCACATCGAGGGGAAAGTGATATCTGGGTTATTGCTGTGTGTAGTGAATTGCCCGCATCGAGGGGGAAAGTGATATCTGGGTTATTGTTGTGTGTTATGAATTGCCCACATCGAGGGGAAAGTGATAACTGGGTTATTGTTGTGTGTAGCGAATTGTCAACATCGAGGGGGAAAGTGATATCTGGGTTATTGTGTGTGTAGTGAATTGCCCACATCGAGGGGAAAGTGATAACTGGGTTATTGTGGGTAGTGAATTGCCCACATCGAGGGGGAAAGTGATATCTGGGTTATTGTGTGTATTGATATGCCCACATCGAGGGGGAAAGTGATATCTGGGTTATTGTGTGTGTAGTGAATTGCCCACATCGAGGGGAAAGTGATAACTGGGTTATTGTTGTGTGTAGCGAATTGTCAACATCGAGGGGGAAAGTGATATCTGGGTTATTGTTGTGTGTAGTGAATTGCCCACATCGAGGGGGAAAGTGATATCTGGGTTATTTTTGTGTCTAGTGAATTGCCCACATCGAGGGGGAAAGTGATGTCTGGGTTATTGTTGTGTGTAGTGAATTGCCCACATCGAGGGGGAAAGTGATATCTGGGTTATTGTGTGTGTAGTGAATTGCCCACATCGAGGGGAAAGTGATATCTGGGTTATTGTTGTGTGTAGCGAATTGTCAACATCGAGGGGGAAAGTGATATCTGGGTTATTGTGTGTGTAGTGAATTGCCCACATCGAGGGGGAAAGTGATATCGGGGTTATTGTGTGTGTAGTGAATTGCCCAGATCGAGGGGAAAGTGATATCTGGGTTATTGCTGTGTGTAGTGAATTGCCCAGATCGAGGGGAAAGTGATATCTGGGTTATTGCTGTGTGTAGTGAATTGCCCACATCGAGGGGGAAAGTGATATCTGGGTTATTGCTGTTGTGTGTAGTGAATTGCCCACATCGAGGGGGAAAGTGATATCTGGGTTATTGTGTGTGTAGTGAATTGCCCACATCGAGGTGGAAAGTGATATCGGGGTTATTGTGTGTGTAGTGTATTGCCCACATCGAGGGGAAAGTGATATCTGGGTTATTGTTGTGTGTATTGAATTGCCCACATCGAGGGGAAAGTGATATCTGGGTTATTGTGTGTAGCGAATTGTCCACATCGAGGGGGAAAGTGATATCTGGGTTATTGTTGTGTGTAGTGAATTGCCCACATCGAGGGGGAAAGTGATATCTGGGTTATTGTTGTTGTGTGTAGTGAATTGCCCACATCGAGGGGGAAAGTGATATCTGGGTTATTGTGTGTAGTGAATTGCCCACATCGAGGGGGAAAGTGATATCTGGGTTATTGTGTGTAGTGAATTGCCCACATCGAGGGGGAAAGTGATATCGGGGTTATTGTTGTGTGTAGTGAATTGCCCACATCGAGGGGGAAAGTGATATCTGGGTTATTGTTGTGTGTAGTGAATTGCCCACATCGAGGGGGAAAGTGATATCTGGGTTATTGTGTGTTTAGTGAATTGCCCACATCGACGGGGAAAGTGATATGTGGGTTATTGTGTGCAGTGAATTGCCCACATCGAGGGGGAAAGTGATATCGGGGTTATTCTTGTGTGCAGTGAATTGCCCACATCGAGGGGGAAAGTGATATCTGGGTTATTGTGTGTAGTGAATTGCCCACATCGAGGGGGAAAGTGATATCTGGGTTATTGTGTGTTTAGTGAATTGTCCACATCGACGGGGAAAGTGATATCTGGGTTATTGTGTGCAGTGAATTGCCCACATCGAGGGGGAAAGTGATATCGGGGTTATTGTTGTGTGCAGTGAATTGCCCACATCGAGGGGGAAAGTGATGTCTGGGTTATTGTTGTGTGTAGTGAATTGCCCACATCGAGGGGGAAAGTGATATCTGGGTTATTGTGTGTAGTGAATTGCCCACATCGAGGGGGAAAGTGATATCTGGGTTATTGTGTGCAGTGAATTGCCCACATCGAGGGGGAAAGTGATATCTGGGTTATTGTGTGTAGTGAATTGCCCACATCGAGGGGGAAAGTGATATCTGGGATATTGTGTGTAGTGAATTGCCCACATCGAGGGGGAAAGTGATATCTGGGTTATTGTGTGTTTAGTGAATTGCCCACATTGACGGGGAAAGTGATATCTGGGTTATTGTGTGCAGTGAATTGCCCACATCGAGGGGGAAAGTGATATCTGGGTTATTGTGTGTAGTGAATTGCCCACATCGAGGGGAAAGTGATATCTGGGTTATTGTTGTGTGTATTGAATTGCCCACATCGAGGGGAAAGTGATATCTGGGTTATTGTTGTGTGTAGCGAATTCTCCACATCGAGGGGGAAAGTGATATCTGGGTTATTGTGTGTAGTGAATTGCCCACATCGAGGGGGAAAGTGATATCTGGGTTATTGTGTGTAGTGAATTGCCCACATCGAGGGGGAAAGTGATGTCTGGGTTATTGTGTGTAGTGAATTGCCCACATCGAGGGGGAAAGTGATATCGGGGTTATTGTGTGTAGTGAATTGCCCACATCGAGGGGGAAAATGATATCTGGGTTATTGTTGTATGTAGTGAATTGCCCACATCGAGGGGGAAAGTGATATCTGGGTTATTGTGTGTTTAGTGAATTGCCCACATCGACGGGGAAAGTGATATCTGGGTTATTGTGTGCAGTGAATTGCCCACATCGAGGGGGAAAGTGATATCGGGGTTATTGTTGTGTGCAGTGAATTGCCCACATCGAGGGGGAAAGTGATATCTGGGTTATTGTGTGGAGTGAATTGCCCACATCGAGGGGGAAAGTGATATCGGGGTTATTGTTGTGTGTAGTGAATTGCCCACATCGAGGGGGAAAGTGATATCGGGGTTATTGTTGTGTGTAGTGAATTGCCCACATCGAGGGGGAAAGTGATATCGGGGTTATTGTTGTGTGTCGTGAATTGCCAACATCGAGGGGGAAAGTGATATCTGGGTTATTGTGTGTAGTGAATTGCCCACGTCTCGGGGGAAAGTGATGTCTGGGTTATTGTTGTGTGTAGTGAATTGCCCACATCGTGTGGGAAAGTGATATCTGGGTTATTGCTGTGTGCAGTGAATTGCCCACATCGAGGGGGAAAGTGATGTCTGGGTTATTGTTGTGTGGAGTGAATTGCCCACGTCGTGTGGGAAAGTGATATCTGGGTTATTGTGTGTAGTGAATTGCGCACATCGAGGGGGAAAGTGATGGCTGGGTTATTGCTGTGTGTAGTGAATTGCCCACATCGAGGGGGAAACTGTTATCTGGGTTATTGCTGTGTGTAGTGAATTGCCCACATCGAGGGGGAAAGTGATGTCTGGGTTATTGTTGTGTGTAGTGAATTGCCCACATCGTGTGGGAAAGTGATATCTGGGTTATTGTGTGTAGTGAATTGCGCACATCGAGGGGGAAAGTGATGTCTGGGTTATTGTTGTGTGTAATGAATTGCCCACATCGAGGGGGAAAGTGATATCTGGGTTATTGTGTGTAGTGAATTGCCCACATCTCGGGGGAAAGTGATATCTGGGTTATTGTTGTGTGTAGTGAATTGCCCACATCGAGGGGGAAAGTGGTATCTGGGTTATTGTTGTGTGTAGTGAATTGCCCACATCGAGGGGGAAAGTGATATCTGGGTTATTGTTGTTTAGTGAATTGCCTACATCGAGGGGAAAAGTGATATCGGGGTTATTGTTGTGTGTAGATAATTGCCCACATCGAGGGGGAAAGTGATATCTGGGTTATTGTTGTGTGTAGTGAATTCCCCACATCGAGGGGGAAAGTGATATCTGGGTTGTGTGCAGTGAATTGCCCACATCGAGGGGGAAAGTGATATCTGGGTTATTGTGTGTAGTGAATTGCCCACATCGAGGGGAAAGTGATATCTGGGTTATTGTTGTGTGTATTGAATTGCCCACATCGAGGGGAAAGTGATATCTGGGTTATTGTGTGTAGCGAATTCTCCACATCGAGGGGGAAAGTGATATCTGGGTTATTGTGTGTAGTGAATTGCCCACATCGAGGGGGAAAGTGATATCTGGGTTATTGTGTGTAGTGAATTGCCCACATCGAGGGGGAAAGTGATGTCTGGGTTATTGTGTGTAGTGAATTGCCCACATCGAGGGGGAAAGTGATATCGGGGTTATTGTTGTGTGTAGTGAATTGCCCACATCGAGGGGGAAAATGATATCTGGGTTATTGTTGTGTGTAGTGAATTGCCCACATCGAGGGGGAAAGTGATATCTGGGTTATTGTGTGTTTAGTGAATTGCCCACATCGACGGGGAAAGTGATATCTGGGTTATTGTGTGCAGTGAATTGCCCACATCGAGGGGGAAAGTGATATCGGGGTTATTGTTGTGTGCAGTGAATTGCCCACATCGAGGGGGAAAGTGATATCTGGGTTATTGTGTGGAGTGAATTGCCCACATCGAGGGGGAAAGTGATATCGGGGTTATTGTTGCGTGTAGTGAATTGCCCACATCGAGGGGGAAAGTGATATCGGGGTTATTGTTGTGTGTAGTGAATTGCCCACATCGAGGGGGAAAGTGATATCGGGGTTATTGTTGTGTGTCGTGAATTGCCAACATCGAGGGGGAAAGTGATATCTGGGTTATTGTGTGTAGTGAATTGCCCACGTCTCGGGGGAAAGTGATGTCTGGGTTATTGTTGTGTGTAGTGAATTGCCCACATCGTGTGGGAAAGTGATATCTGGGTTATTGCTGTGTGCAGTGAATTGCCCACATCGAGGGGGAAAGTGATGTCTGGGTTATTGTTGTGTGTAGTGAATTGCCCACGTCGTGTGGGAAAGTGATATCTGGGTTATTGTGTGTAGTGAATTGCGCACATCGAGGGGGAAAGTGATGGCTGGGTTATTGCTGTGTGTAGTGAATTGCCCACATCGAGGGGGAAACTGTTATCTGGGTTATTGCTGTGTGTAGTGAATTGCCCACATCGAGGGGGAAAGTGATGTCTGGGTTATTGTTGTGTGTAGTGAATTGCCCACATCGTGTGGGAAAGTGATATCTGGGTTATTGTGTGTAGTGAATTGCGCACATCGAGGGGGAAAGTGATGTCTGGGTTATTGTTGTGTGTAATGAATTGCCCACATCGAGGGGGAAAGTGATATCTGGGTTATTGTGTGTAGTGAATTGCCCACATCGCGGGGGAAAGTGATATCTGGGTTATTGTTGTGTGTAGTGAATTGCCCACATCGAGGGGGAAAGTGGTATCTGGGTTATTGTTGTGTGTAGTGATTTGCCCACATCGAGGGGGAAAGTGATATCTGGGTTATTGTTGTTTAGTGAATTGCCTACATCGAGGGGAAAAGTGATATCGGGGTTATTGTTGTGTGTAGATAATTGCCCACATCGAGGGGGAAAGTGATATCTGGGTTATTGTTGTGTGTAGTGAATTGCCCACATCGAGGGGGAAAGTGATATCTGGGTTATTGTGTGTTTAGTGAATTGCCCACATCGACGGGGAAAGTGATATCTGGGTTATTGTGTGCAGTGAATTGCCCACATCGAGGGGGAAAGTGATATCGGGGTTATTGTTGTGTGCAGTGAATTGCCCACATCGAGGGGGAAAGTGATATCTGGGTTATTGTGTGGAGTGAATTGCCCACATCGAGGGGGAAAGTGATATCGGGGTTATTGTTGTGTGTAGTGAATTGCCCACATCGAGGGGGAAAGTGATATCGGGGTTATTGTTGTGTGTAGTGAATTGCCCACATCGAGGGGGAAAGTGATATCGGGGTTAATGTCGTGTGTAGTGAATTGCCCACATCGAGGGGGAAAGTGATATCTGGGTTATTGTGTGTAGTGAATTGCCCACGTCGCGGGGGAAAGTGATGTCTGGGTTATTGTTGTGTGTAGTGAATTGCCCACATCGTGTGGGAAAGTGATATCTGGGTTATTGCTGTGTGCAGTGAATTGCCCACATCGAGGGGGAAAGTGATGTCTGGGTTATTGTTGTGTGTAGTGAATTGCCCACGTCGTGTGGGAAAGTGATATCTGGGTTATTGTGTGTAGTGAATTGCGCACATCGAGGGGGAAAGTGATGGCTGGGTTATTGCTGTGTGTAGTGAATTGCCCACATCGAGGGGGAAAGTGTTATCTGGGTTATTGCTGTGTGTAGTGAATTGCCCACATCGAGGGGGAAAGTGATGTCTGGGTTATTGTTGTGTGTAGTGAATTGCCCACATCGTGTGGGAAAGTGATATCTGGGTTATTGTGTGTAGTGAATTGCGCACATCGAGGGGGAAAGTGATGTCTGGGTTATTGTTGTGTGTAATGAATTGCCCACATCGAGGGGGAAAGTGATATCTGGGTTATTGTGTGTAGTGAATTGCCCACATCGAGGGGGAAAGTGATATCTGGGTTATTGTTGTGTGTAGTGAATTGCCCACATCGAGGGGGAAAGTGACATCTGGGTTATTATTGTGTGTAGTGAATTGCCCACATCGAGGGGCAAAGTGATATCTGCGTTATTGCTGTGTGTAGTGAATTGCCCACATCGAGGGGGAAAGTGATATCTGGGTTATTGTGTGTAGTGAATTGCCCACATCGAGGGGGAAAGTGATATCTGGGTTACTGTGTGTGGAGTGAATTGCCCACATCGAGGGGGAAAGTGATATCTGGGTTATTGCTGTGTGTATTGAATTGCCCACATCGAGGGGGAAAGTGATATCTGGGTTACTGTGTGTGTAGTGAATTGCCCACATCGAGGGGAAAAGTGGTATCTGGGTTATTGTTGTGTGTAGTGAATTGCCCACATTGAGGGGGAAAGTGATATCTGGGTCATTGTTGTGTGTAGTGAATTGCCCACATCGAGGGGGAAAGTGATATCTGGGTCATTGTTGTGTGTAGTGAATTGCCCACATCGAGGGGGAAAGTGATATCTGGGTTATTGTGTGTGTAGTGAATTTCCCACATCGAGTGGGAAAGTGATATCTGGGTTATTGTTGTGTGTAGTGAATTGCCCACATCGAGGGGGAAAGTGATATCTGGGTTATTGTGTGTAGTTAATTGCCCACATCGAGGGGGAAAGTGATATCTGGGTTATTGTTGTGTGTAGTGGATTGCCCACATCGAGGGGGAAAGTGATATCTGGGTTATTGTTGTGTGTATTGAATTGCCCACATCGAGGGGGAAAGTGATATCTGGGTTATTGTGTGTGTAGTGAATTGCCCACATCGAGGGGGAAAGTGGTATCTGGGTTATTGTTGTGTGTAGTGAATTGCCCACATCGAGGGGGAAAGTGATATCTGGGTTATTGTTGTGTGTATTGAATTGCCCACATCGAGGGGGAAAGTGATATCTGGGTTATTGTGTGTGTAGTGAATTGCCCACATCGAGGGGGAAAGTTATATCTGGGTTATTGTGTGTAGTGAATTGCCCACATCGAGGGGGAAAGTGATATCTGGGTTATTGCTGTGTGTAGTGAATTGCCCACATCGAGGGGGAAAGTGATATCTGGGTTATTGTTGTGTGTTGTGAATTGCCCACATCGAGGGGGAAAGTGATATCTGGGTTATTGTGTGTAGTGAATTGCCCACTTCGAGGGGGAAAGTGATATCTGGTTTATTGTTGTGTGTTGTGAATTGCCCACATCGAGGGGAAAAGTGATATCTGGGTTATTGTTGTGTGTACTGAATTGCCCACATCGAGGGGGAAAGTGATATCTGGGTTATTGTGTGTAGTGAATTGCCCACATCGAGGGGGAAAGTGATATCTGGGTAATTTTTGTGTCCAGTGAATTGCCCACATCGAGGGGGAAAGTGATATCTGGGTTATTGTTGTGTGTAGTGAATTGCCCACATCGAGGGGGAAAGTGATATCTGGGTTATTGTTGTGTGTAGTGGATTGCCCACATCGAGGGGGAAACTGTAATCTGGGTTATTGTTGTGTGTAGTGAATTGCCCACATCGTGGGGGAAAGTGATATCTGGGTTATTGTGTGTAGTGAATTGCCCACATCGAGGGGGAAAGTGATATCTGGGTTATTGCTGTGTGTAGTGAATTGCCCACATCGTGTGGGAAAGTGATATCTGGGTTATTGTTGTGTGTAGTGATTTGCCCACATCGAGGGGGAAAGTGATATCTGGGTTATTGCTGTGTGTAGTGAATTGCCCACATCGAGGGGGAAAATGATATCTGGGTTATTGTGTGTGTAGTGAATTGCCCACATCGAGGGGGAAAGAGATATCTGGTTTTTTGTGTGTAGTGAATTGCCCACATCGAGGGTGAAAGTGATGTCTGGGTTATTGTGTGTAGTGAATTGCCCACATCGAGGGGGAAAGTGATATCTGGGTTATTGTTGTGTGTAGTGATTTGCCCACATCGAGGGGGAAAGTGATATCTGGGTTATTGTTATGTGCAGTGAATTGCCCAGATCGAGGGAGAAAGTGATATCTCGGTTATTGTGTGTAGTGAATTGCCCACATCGAGGGGGAAAGTGATATCTGGGTTATTGTTGTGTGTAGTGATTTGCCCACATCGAGGGAGAAAGTGATATCTCGGTTATTGTGTGTAGTGAATTGCCCACATCGAGGCAGAAAGTGATATCTGGGTTATTGCTGTGTGTAGTGAATTGCCCACATCGAGGGGGAAAGTGATATCTGGGTTATTGTTGTATGTTGTGAATTGCCCACATCGAGGGGGAAAGTGATCTCAGGGTTATTGTTATGTGCGGTGAATTGCCCACATCGAGGGGGAAAGTGATATCTGGGTTATTGTTGAGCGTAGTGAATTGCCCACATCGAGGGGGAAAGTGATATCTGGATTATTGTTGTGTGTAGTGAATTGCCCACATCGAGGGGGAAAGTGATATCTGGGTTGTGTGTAGTGAATTGCCCACATCGAGGGGGAAAGTGATATCTGGGTTCTTGTGTGTAGTGAATTGCCCACATCGAGGGGGAAAGTGGTATCTCGGTTATTGTTGTGTGTAGTGAATTCCCCACATCGAATGGGAAAGTGATATCTGGGTTATTGTTGTATGCAGTGAATTGCCCACAGCGAGGGGGAAAGTGATATCTGGGTTACTGCTGTGTGTAGTGAATTGCCCACATCGAGGTGGAAAGTGATATCTGGGTTATTGTGTGTAGTGAATTTCCCACATCGAGGGGGAAAGTGATATCTGGTTTATTGTGTGTAGTGAATTTCCCACATCGAAGGGGAAAGTGATATCTGTGTTATTGTGTGTGTAGTGAATTTCCCACATCGAGGGGGAAAGTGATATCGGGGTTATTGTTGTGTGTAGTGAATTGCCCACATCGAGGGGGAAAGTGATATCGGTGTTATTGTTGTGTGTAGTGAATTGCCCACATCGAGGGGGAAAGTGATATCGGGGTTATTGTTGTGTGTAGTGAATTGCCCACATCAAGGGGGAAAGTGATATCTGAGTTATTGTGTGTAGTGAATTGCCCACATCGAGGGGGAAAGTGGTATCTGGGTTATTGTTGTGTGTAGTGAATTGCCCACATCGAGGGGGAAAGTGATATCTGGGTTATTGTGTGTAGTGAATTGCCCACATCGAGGGTGAAAGTGATATCTGGGTTATTGTTGTGTGTAGTGAATTGTCCACATCGAGGGGGAAAGTGATATCTGGGTTATTGTTGTGTGTAGTGAATTGCCCACATCGAGGGTGAAAGTGATGTCTGGGTTGTTGTGTGTAGTGAATTGCCCACATCGAGGGGGAAAGTGATATATGGGTTATTGTGTGTAGTGAATTGCCCACATCGAGGGGGAAAGTGTAATCTGGGTTATTGTTGTGTGTAGTGAATTGCCCACATCGAGGGTGAAAGTGATATCTGGGTTATTGTGTGTAGTGAATTGCCCACATCGAGGGTGAAAGTGATGTCTGGGTTATTTTGTGTAGTGAATTGCCCACATCGAGGGGGAAAGTGTAATCTGGGTTATTGTTGTGTGTAGTGAATTGCCCACATCGAGGGGGAAAGTGATATCTGGGTTGTTGTGTGTAGTGAATTGCCCACATCGAGGGGGAAAGTGATATCTGGCTTATTGTGTGTGTAGTGAAATTCCCACATCGAGGGGGAAAGTGATATCTGGGTTATTGTGTGTAGTGAATTGCCCACATCGAGGGTGAAAGTGATGTCTGGGTTATTGTGTGTAGTGAATTGCCCACATCGAGGGGGAAAGTGATATCTGGGTTATTGTGTGTAGTGATTTGCCCACATCGAGGGGGAAAGTGATATCTCGGTTATTGTGTGTCGTGAAATGCCCACATCGAGGGGGAAAGTGATATCTGGGTTATTGTTGAGTGTAGTGAATTGCCCACATCGAGGGGGAAAGTGGTATCTGGGTTATTGTTGAGTGTAGTGAATTGCCCACATCGAGGGGGAAAGTGGTATCTGGGTTATTGTTGTGTGTAGTGAATTCCCCACATCGAGGGGGAAAGTGATATCTGGGTTATTGTGTGTAGTGAATTGCCCACATCGAGGGGGAAAGTGATAACTGGGTTATTGTGTGTAGTGAATTGCCCACATCGAGGGGGAAAGTGATACCGGGGTTATTGTTGTGTGTCGTGAAATGCCCACATCGAGGGGGAAAGTGATATCTGGGTTATTGGGTGTAGTGAATTGCCCACATCGAGGGGGAAAGTGATATCGGGGTTATTGCTGTTGTGTGGAGTGAATTGCCCACATCCAGGGGGAAAGTGATATCTGGTTTATTGTGTGTAGTGCATTTCCCACATCGAGGGGGAAAGTGATATCTGGGTTATTGTTGTGTGTAGTGAGTTGCCATCATCTTGGGGGAAAGTGATATCTGGCTTATTGTTGTGTGTAGTGAATTGCCCACATCGAGGGGGAAAGTGATATCTGGGTTATTGTGTGTAGTGAATTGCCCACATCGAGGGGGAAAGTGATATCTGGGTTATTGTTGTGTGTAGTGAATTGCCCACATCGAGGGGGAAAGTGGTATCTGGGTTATTGTTGTGTGTAGTGAATTCCCCACATCGAGGGGGAAAGTGATATCTGGGTTATTGTGTGTAGTGAATTGCCCACATCGAGGGGGAAAGTGATAACTGGGTTATTGTGTGTAGTGAATTGCCCACATCGAGGGGGAAAGTGATACCGGGGTTATTGTTGTGTGTAGTGAAATGCCCACATCGAGGGGGAAAGTGATATCTGGGTTATTGGGTGTAGTGAATTGCCCACATCGAGGGGGAAAGTGGTATCTGGGTTATTGTTGAGTGTAGTGAATTGCCCACATCGAGGGGGAAAGTGGTATCTGGGTTATTGTTGTGTGTAGTGAATTCCCCACATCGAGGGGGAAAGTGATATCTGGGTTATTGTGTGTAGTGAATTGCCCACATCGAGGGGGAAAGTGATAACTGGGTTATTGTGTGTAGTGAATTGCCCACATCGAGGGGGAAAGTGATACCGGGGTTATTGTTGTGTGTAGTGAAATGCCCACATCGAGGGGGAAAGTGATATCTGGGTTATTGGGTGTAGTGAATTGCCCACATCGAGGGGGAAAGTGATATCGGGGTTATTGCTGTTGTGTGGAGTGAATTGCCCACATCCAGGGGGAAAGTGATATCTGGTTTATTGTGTGTAGTGCATTTCCCACATCGAGGGGGAAAGTGATATCTGGGTTATTGTTGTGTGTAGTGAGTTGCCATCATCTTGGGGGAAAGTGATATCTGGGTTATTGTTGTGTGTAGTGAATTGCCCACATCGAGGGGGAAAGTGATATCTGGGTTATTGTGTGTAGTGAATTGCCCACATCGAGGGGGAAAGTGATATCTGGGTTATTGTTGTGTGTAGTGAATTTCCCACATCGAGGGGGAAAGTGATATCTGGGTTATTGTGTGTAGTGAATTGCCCACTTCGAGGGGGAAAGTGATATCTGGGTTATTGTGTGTAGTGAATTGCCCACATCGTGGGGAAAATGATATCTGGGTTATTGTGTGTGTAGTGAATTGCCCACATCGAGGGGGAAAGTGATATCTGGGTTATTGTTGTGTGTAGTGAATTGCCCACATCGAGGGGGAAAGTGATAACTGGGTTATTGTGTGTAGTGAATTGCCCACATCGAGGGGGAAAGTGATATCTGGGTTATTGTTGAGTGTAGTGAATTGCCCACATCGAGGGGGAAAGTGATATCTGGGTTATTGGGTGTAGTGAATTGCCCACATCGAGGGGGAAAGTGATATCGGGGTTATTGCTGTTGTGTGGAGTGAATTGCCCACATCCAGGGGGAAAGTGATATCTGGTTTATTGTGTGTAGTGCATTTCCCACATCGAGGGGGAAAGTGATATCTGCGTTATTGTGTGTAGTGAATTGCCCACATCGAGGGGGAAAGTGATGTCGGGGTTATTGTGTGTAGTGAATTGCCCACATCGAGGGGGAAAGTGATATCTGGGTTATTGTTGTATGTAGTGGATTGCCCACATCGAGGGGGAAAGTGATATCTGGGTTATTGCTGTGTGTAGTGAATTGCCCACATCGAGGGGGAAAGTGATATCTGGGTTATTGTTGTGTGTAGTGGATTGCCCACATCGAGGGGGAAAGTGATATCTGGGTTATTGTTGTGTGTAGTGATTTGCCCACATCGAGGGGGAAAGTGATATCTGGGTTATTGTGTGAAGTGAATTGCCCACATCGAGGGGGAAAGTGATATCTGGGTTGTTGTGTGTAGTGAATTGCCCACATCGAGGGGGAAAGTGATATCTGGGTTATTGTTGTGTCTAGTGAATTGCCCACATCGAGGGGGAAAGTGATGTCTGGGTTATTGTTGTGTCTAGTGAATTGCCCACATCGAGGGGGAAAGTGATATCTGGGTTATTGTTGTGTGTTGTGAATTGCCCACATCGAGGGGGAAAGTGATATCGGGGTTATTGTTATGTGCAGTGAATTGCCCACATCGAGGGGGAAAGTGATATCTGGGTTATTGTTGTGTGTAGTGAATTGCCCACATCGAGGGGGAAAGTGATATCTGGGTTGTCTGTAGTGAATTGCCCACATCGAGGGGGAAAGTGATATCTGGGTTCTTGTGTGTAGTGAATTGCCCACATCGAGGGGGAAAGTGGTATCTGGGTTATTGTTGTGTGTAGTGAATTCCCCACATCGAGGGGGAAAGTGATATCTGGGTTATTGTTGTGTGTAGTGAATTCCCCACATCGAGGGGGAAAGTGATATCTGGGTTATTGCTGTGTGCAGTGAATTGCCCACATCGAGGGGGAAAGTGATATCTGGGTTATTGTTGTGTGTAGTGAATTGCCCACATCGAGGGGGAAAGTGATATCGGGGTTATTGTTGTGTGTAGTGAATTGCCCACATCAAGGGGGAAAGTGATATCTAAGTTATTGTGTGTAGTGAATTGCCCACATCGAGGGGGAAAGTGGTATCTGGGTTATTGTTGTGTGTAGTGAATTGCCCACATCGAGGGGGAAAGTGATATCTGGGTTATTGTGTGTAGTGAATTGCCCACATCGAGGGTGAAAGTGATATCTGGGTTATTGTTGTGTGTAGTGAATTGCCCACATCGAGGGTGAAAGTGATATCTGGGTTATTGTGTGTAGTGAATTGCCCACATCGAGGGTGAAAGTGATGTCTGGGTTATTGTGTGTAGTGAATTGCCCACATCGAGGGGGAAAGTGTAATCTGGGTTATTGTTGTGTGTAGTGAATTGCCCACATCGAGGGGGAAAGTGATATCTGGGTTGTTGTGTGTAGTGAATTGCCCACATCGAGGGGGAAAGTGATATCTGGGTTATTGTTGTATGTAGTGAATTGCCCACATCGAGGGGGAAAATTATATCTGGGTAATTGTGTGTGTAGTGAAATTCCCACATCGAGGGGGAAAGTGATATCTGGGTTATTGTGTGTAGTGAATTGCCCACATCGAGGGTGAAAGTGATGTCTGGGTTATTGTGTGTAGTGAATTGCCCACATCGAGGGGGAAAGTGATATCTGGGTTATTGTGTGTAGTGATTTGCCCACATCGAGGGTGAAAGTGATATCTTGGTTATTGTGTGTCGTGAATTGCCCACATCGAGGGAGAAAGTGATATCTGGGTTACTGCTGTGTGTAGTGAATTGCCCTAATCGAGGGGGAAAGTGATACCTGGGTTATTGTTATGTGCAGTGAATTGCCCACATCGAGGGGGAAAGTGATATCTGGGTTATTGCTGTGTGTAGCGAATTGCCCACATCGAGGGGGAAAGTGATACCTGGGTTATTGTTGTGTGCAGTGAATTGCCCACATCGAGGGGGAAAGTGATATCTGGGTTGTGTGTAGTGAATTGCCCACATCGAGGGGGAAAGTGATATCTGGGTTATTGTGTGTAGTGAATTGCCCACATCGAGGGGGAAAGTGATATCTGGGTTATTGTTGAGTGAAGTGAATTGCCCACATCGAGGGGGAAAGTGGTATCTGGGTTATTGTTGAGTGTAGTGAATTGCCCACATCGAGCGGGAAAGTGGTATCTGGGTTATTGTTGTGTGTAGTGAATTCCCCACATCGAGGGGGAAAGTGATATCTGGGTTATTGTGTGTAGTGAATTGCCCACATCGAGGGGGAAAGTGATAACTGGGTTATTGTGTGTAGTGAATTGTCCACATCGAGGGGGAAAGTGATATCGGGGTTATTGTGTGTAGTGAATTGCCCACATCGAGGGGGAAAGTGATATCTGGGTTATTGGGTGTAGTGAATTGCCCACATCGAGGGGGAAAGTGATATCGGGGTTATTGCTGTTGTGTGGAGTGAATTGCCCACATCCAGGGGGAAAGTGATATCTGGTTTATTGTGTGTAGTGCATTTCCCACATCGAGGGGGAAAGTGATATCTGGGTTATTGTTGTGTGTAGTGAGTTGCCATCATCGAGGGGGAAAGTGATATCTGGGTTATTGTGTGTAGTGAATTGCCCACATCGAGGGGGAAAGTGATAACTGGGTTATTGTGTGTAGTGAATTTCCCACATCGAGGGGGAAAGTGATATCTGGGTTATTGTTGTATGTAGTGGATTGCCCACATCGAGGGGGAAAGTGATATCTGGGTTATTGCTGTGTGTAGTGAATTGCCCACATCGAGGGGGAAAGTGATATCTGGGTTATTGCTGTGTGTAGTGAATTGCCCACATCGAGGGGGAAAGTGATATCTGGGTTATTGCTGTGTGTAGTGAATTTCCCACATCGAGGGGGAAAGTGTAATCAGGGTTATTGTGTGTAGTGAATGGCCCACATCGAGGGTAAAAGTGATATCTGGGTTATTGTGTGTAGTGAATTGCCCATATCGAGGGGGAAATTGATATCTGGGTTATTGTTGTGTGTAGTGATTTGCCTACATCGAGGGGGAAAGTGATATCTGGGTTATTGTGTGTAGTGAATTGCCCACATCGAGGGGGAAAGTGATATCTGGGTTGTTGTGTGTAGTGATTTGCCCACATCGAGGGGGGAAAGTGATATCTGGGTTATTGTTGTGTGTAGTGAATTGCCCACATCGAGGGGGAAAGTGATATCTGGGTTATTGTGTGTAGTGAATTGCCCACATCGAGGGGGAAAGTGATATCTGGGTTATTGTTGTGTCTAGTGAATTGCCCACATCGAGGGGGAAAGTGATGTCTGGGTTATTGTTGTGTCTAGTGAATTGCCCACATCGAGGGGGAAAGTGATATCTGGGTTATTGTTGTGTGTAGTGAATTGCCCACATCGAGGGGGAAATTGGTATCTGGGTTATTGTTGTGTGTAGTGAATTGCCCACATCGAGGGGGAAAGTGTAATCTGGGTTATTGTTGTGTGTAGTGAATTGCCCACATCGAGGGGGAAAGGGATATCTGGGTTATTGTTGTGTGTAGTGAATTGCCCACATCGAGGGGGAAAGTGATATCTGGGTTATTGTGTGTAGTGAATTGCCCACATCGAGGGTGAAAGTGATGTCTGGGTTATTGTGTGTAGTGAATTGCCCACATCGAGGGGGAAAGTGATATCTGGGTTATTGTTGTATGTTGTGAATTGCCCACATCGAGGGGGAAAGTGATATCTGGGTTATTGTTATGTGCAGTGAATTGCCCACATCGAGGGGGAAAGTGATATCTGGGTTATTGCTGTGTGTAGTGAATTGCCCACATCGAGGGGGAAAGTGATATCTGGGTTATTGTTGTGTGTAGTGAATTGCCCACATCGAGGGGGAAAGTGATATCTGGGTAATTGTTGTGTGTAGTGAATTGCCCACATCGAGGGGGAAAATGATATCTGGGTTATTGTGTGTGTAGTGAATTTCCCACATCGAGGGGGAAAGTGATATCTGGGTTATTGTGTGTAGTGAATTGCCCACATCGAGTGTGAAAGTGATGTCTTGGTTATTGTGTGTAGTGAATTGCCCACATCGAGGGGGAAAGTGATATCTGGGTTGTGTGTAGTGAATTGCCCACATCGAGGGGGAAAGTGATATCTGGGTTATTGTGTGTAGTGAATTGCCCACATCGTGGGGAAAATGATATCTGGGTTATTGTGTGTGTAGTGAATTGCCCACATCGAGGGGGAAAGTGATATCTGGGTTATTGTTGTGTGTAGTGAATTGCCCACATCGAGGGGGAAAGTGATAACTGGGTTATTGTTGTGTGTAGTGAATTGCCCACATCGAGGGGGAAAGTGATATCTGGGTTATTGTTGAGTGTAGTGAATTGCCCACATCGAGGGGGAAAGTGATATCTGGGTTATTGTTGTGTGTAGTGAATTGCCCACATCGAGGGGGAAAGTGATATCTGGGTTGTTGTGTGTAGTGATTTGCCCACATCGAGGGGGAAAGTGATATCAAGGTTATTGTTGTGTGTAGTGAATTGCCCACATCGAGGGGGAAAGTGATATCTGGGTTATTGTGTGTAGTGAATTGCCCACATCGAGGGGGAAAGTGATATCTGGGTTATTGTTGTGTCTAGTGAATTGCCCACATCGAGGGGGAAAGTGATGTCTGGGTTATTGTTGTGTCTAGTGAATTGCCCACATCGAGGGGGAAAGTGATATCTGGGTTATTGTTGTGTGTAGTGAATTGCCCACATCGAGGGGGAAATTGGTATCTGGGTTATTGTTGTGTGTAGTGGATTGCCCACATCGATGGGGAAAGTGATATCTGGGTTATTGTTGTGTCTAGTGAATTGCCCACATCGAGGGGGAAAGTGATGTCTGGGTTATTGTTGTGTCTAGTGAATTGCCCACATCGAGGGGGAAAGTGATATCTGGGTTATTGTTGTGTGTAGTGAATTGCCCACATCGAGGGGGAAATTGGTATCTGGGTTATTGTTGTGTGTAGTGGATTGCCCACATCGATGGTGAAAGTGATATCTGGGTTATTGTTGTGTGTAGTGAATTGCCCACATCGAGGGGGAAAGTGATATCTGGGTTATTGTGTGTAGTGAGTTGCCCACATCGAGGGGGAAAGTGATATCTGGGTTATTGTTGTGTGTCGTGAATTGCCCACATCGAGGGGGAAAGTGATATCTGGGTTATTGCTGTGTGTAGTGAATTGCCCACATCGAGGGGGAAAGTGTAATCTGGGTTATTGTTGTGTGTAGTGAATTGCCCACATCGAGGGGGAAAATGATATCTGGGTTATTGTGTGTGTAGTGAAATTCCCACATCGAGGGGGAAAGTGATATCTGGGTTATTGTGTGTAGTGAATTGCCCACATCGAGGGGGAAAGGGATATCTGGGTTATTGTTGTGTGTAGTGAATTGCCCACATCGAGGGGGAAAGTGATATCTGGGTTATTGTTGTGTGTAGTGAATTGCCCACATCGAGGGGGAAAGTGATATCTGGGTTATTGTGTGTAGTGAATTGCCCACATCGAGGGTGAAAGTGATGCCTGGGTTATTGTGTGTAGTGAATTGCCCACATCGAGGGGGAAAGTGATATCTGGGTTATTGTTGTATGTTGTGAATTGCCCACATCGAGGGGGAAAGTGATATCTGGGTTATTGTTATGTGCAGTGAATTGCCCACATCGAGGGGGAAAGTGATATCTGGGTTATTGCTGTGTGTAGTGAATTGCCCACATCGAGGGGGAAAGAGATATCTGGGTTATTGTTGTGTGTAGTGAATTGCCCACATCGAGGGGGAAAGTGATATCTGGGTAATTGTTGTGTGTAGTGAATTGCCCACATCGAGGGGGAAAATGATATCTGGGTTATTGTGTGTGTAGTGAATTTCCCACATCGAGGGGGAAAGTGATATCTGGGTTATTGTGTGTAGTGAATTGCCCACATCGAGTGTGAAAGTGATGTCTTGGTTATTGTGTGTAGTGAATTGCCCACATCGAGGGGGAAAGTGATATCTGGGTTGTGTGTAGTGAATTGCCCACATCGAGGGGGAAAGTGATATCTGGGTTATTGTGTGTAGTGAATTGCCCACATCGTGGGGAAAATGATATCTGGGTTATTGTGTGTAGTGAATTGCCCACATCGAGGGGGAAAGTGATATCTGGGTTATTGTTGTGTGTAGTGAATTGCCCACATCGAGGGGGAAAGTGATAACTGGGTTATTGTGTGTCGTGAATTGCCCACATCGAGGGGGAAACTGATATCTGGGTTATTGTTGAGTGTAGTGAATTGCCCACATCGAGGGGGAAAGTGATATCTGGGTTATTGTTGTGTGTTGTGAATTGCCCACATCGAGGTGGAAAGTGATATCTGGGTTATTGTGTGTAGTGAATTGCCCACATCGAGGGGGAAAGTGATATCTGGGTTATTGTTGTGTGTAGTGAATTGCCCACATCGAGGGGGAAAGTGATATCTGGGTTATTGCTGTGTGTAGTGAATTTCCCACATCGAGGGGGAAAGTGTAATCAGGGTTATTGTGTGTAGTGAATTGCCCACATCGAGGGTGAAAGTGATATCTGGGTTATTGTGTGTAGTGAATTGCCCATATCGAGGGGGAAATTGATATCTGGGTTATTGTTGTGTGTAGTGATTTGCCTACATCGAGGGGGAAAGTGATATCTGGGTTATTGTGTGTAGTGAATTGCCCACATCGAGGGGGAAAGTGATATCTGGGTTGTTGTGTGTAGTGATTTGCCCACATCGAGGGGGAAAGTGATATCAAGGTTATTGTTGTGTGTAGTGAATTGCCCACATCGAGGGGGAAAGTGATATCTGGGTTATTGTGTGTAGTGAATTGCCCACATCGAGGGGGAAAGTGATATCTGGGTTATTGTTGTGTCTAGTGAATTGCCCACATCGAGGGGGAAAGTGATGTCTGGGTTATTGTTGTGTCTAGTGAATTGCCCACATCGAGGGCGAAAGCGATATCTGGGTTATTGTTGTGTGTCGTGAATTGCCCACATCGAGGGGGAAATTGGTATCTGGGTTATTGTTGTGTGTAGTGGATTGCCCACATCGATGGGGAAAGTGATATCTGGGTTATTGTTGTGTCTAGTGAATTGCCCACATCGAGGGGGAAAGTGATGTCTGGGTTATTGTTGTGTCTAGTGAATTGCCCACATCGAGGGGGAAAGTGATATCTGGGTTATTGTTGTGTGTAGTGAATTGCCCACATCGAGGGGGAAATTGGTATCTGGGTTATTGTTGTGTGTAGTGGATTGCCCACATCGATGGGGAAAGTGATATCTGGGTTATTGTTGTGTGTAGTGAATTGCCCACATCGAGGGGGAAAGTGATATCTGGGTTATTGTGTGTAGTGAGTTGCCCACATCGAGGGGGAAAGTGATATCTGGGTTATTGTTGTGTGTCGTGAATTGCCCACATCGAGGGGGAAAGTGATATCTGGGTTATTGCTGTGTGTAGTGAATTGCCCACATCGAGGGGGAAAGTGTAATCTGGGTTATTGTTGTGTGTAGTGAATTGCCCACATCGAGGGGGAAAATGATATCTGGGTTATTGTGTGTGTAGTGAAATTCCCACATCGAGGGGGAAAGTGATATCTGGGTTATTGTGTGTAGTGAATTGCCCACATCGAGGGGGAAAGGGATATCTGGGTTATTGTTGTGTGTAGTGAATTGCCCACATCGAGGGGGAAAGTGATATCTGGGTTATTGTGTGTAGTGAATTGCCCACATCGAGGGTGAAAGTGATGTCTGGGTTATTGTGTGTAGTGAATTGCCCACATCGAGGGGGAAAGTGATATCTGGGTTATTGTTGTATGTTGTGAATTGCCCACATCGAGGGGGAAAGTGATATCTGGGTTATTGTTATGTGCAGTGAATTGCCCACATCGAGGGGGAAAGTGATATCTGGGTTATTGCTGTGTGTAGTGAATTGCCCACATCGAGGGGGAAAGTGATATCTGGGTTATTGTTGTGTGTAGTGAATTGCCCACATCGAGGGGGAAAGTGATATCTGGGTTATTGTTGTGTGTAGTGAATTGCCCACATCGAGGGGGAAAGTGATATCTGGGTTATTGCTGTGTGTAGTGAATTGCCCACATCGAGGGGGAAAGAGATATCTGGGTTATTGTTGTGTGTAGTGAATTGCCCACATCGAGGGGGAAAGTGATATCTGGGTAATTGTTGTGTGTAGTGAATTGCCCACATCGAGGGGGAAAATGATATCTGGGTTATTGTGTGTGTAGTGAATTTCCCACATCGAGGGGGAAAGTGATATCTGGGTTATTGTGTGTAGTGAATTGCCCACATCGAGTGTGAAAGTGATGTCTTGGTTATTGTGTGTAGTGAATTGCCCACATCGAGGGGGAAAGTGATATCTGGGTTGTGTGTAGTGAATTGCCCACATCGAGGGGGAAAGTGATATCTGGGTTATTGTGTGTAGTGAATTGCCCACATCGTGGGGAAAATGATATCTGGGTTATTGTGTGTAGTGAATTGCCCACATCGAGGGGGAAAGTGATATCTGGGTTATTGTTGTGTGTAGTGAATTGCCCACATCGAGGGGGAAAGTGATAACTGGGTTATTGTGTGTCGTGAATTGCCCACATCGAGGGGGAAACTGATATCTGGGTTATTGTTGAGTGTAGTGAATTGCCCACATCGAGGGGGAAAGTGATATCTGGGTTATTGTTGTGTGTTGTGAATTGCCCACATCGAGGTGGAAAGTGATATCTGGGTTATTGTGTGTAGTGAATTGCCCACATCGAGGGGGAAAGTGATATCTGGGTTATTGTTGTGTGTAGTGAATTGCCCACATCGAGGGGGAAAGTGATATCTGGGTTATTGCTGTGTGTAGTGAATTTCCCACATCGAGGGGGAAAGTGTAATCAGGGTTATTGTGTGTAGTGAATTGCCCACATCGAGGGTGAAAGTGATATCTGGGTTATTGTGTGTAGTGAATTGCCCATATCGAGGGGGAAATTGATATCTGGGTTATTGTTGTGTGTAGTGATTTGCCTACATCGAGGGGGAAAGTGATATCTGGGTTATTGTGTGTAGTGAATTGCCCACATCGAGGGGGAAAGTGATATCTGGGTTGTTGTGTGTAGTGATTTGCCCACATCGAGGGGGAAAGTGATATCAAGGTTATTGTTGTGTGTAGTGAATTGCCCACATCGAGGGGGAAAGTGATATCTGGGTTATTGTGTGTAGTGAATTGCCCACATCGAGGGGGAAAGTGATATCTGGGTTATTGTTGTGTCTAGTGAATTGCCCACATCGAGGGGGAAAGTGATGTCTGGGTTATTGTTGTGTCTAGTGAATTGCCCACATCGAGGGCGAAAGCGATATCTGGGTTATTGTTGTGTGTCGTGAATTGCCCACATCGAGGGGGAAATTGGTATCTGGGTTATTGTTGTGTGTAGTGGATTGCCCACATCGATGGGGAAAGTGATATCTGGGTTATTGTTGTGTCTAGTGAATTGCCCACATCGAGGGGGAAAGTGATGTCTGGGTTATTGTTGTGTCTAGTGAATTGCCCACATCGAGGGGGAAAGTGATATCTGGGTTATTGTTGTGTGTAGTGAATTGCCCACATCGAGGGGGAAATTGGTATCTGGGTTATTGTTGTGTGTAGTGGATTGCCCACATCGATGGGGAAAGTGATATCTGGGTTATTGTTGTGTGTAGTGAATTGCCCACATCGAGGGGGAAAGTGATATCTGGGTTATTGTGTGTAGTGAGTTGCCCACATCGAGGGGGAAAGTGATATCTGGGTTATTGTTGTGTGTCGTGAATTGCCCACATCGAGGGGGAAAGTGATATCTGGGTTATTGCTGTGTGTAGTGAATTGCCCACATCGAGGGGGAAAGTGTAATCTGGGTTATTGTTGTGTGTAGTGAATTGCCCACATCGAGGGGGAAAATGATATCTGGGTTATTGTGTGTGTAGTGAAATTCCCACATCGAGGGGGAAAGTGATATCTGGGTTATTGTGTGTAGTGAATTGCCCACATCGAGGGGGAAAGGGATATCTGGGTTATTGTTGTGTGTAGTGAATTGCCCACATCGAGGGGGAAAGTGATATCTGGGTTATTGTGTGTAGTGAATTGCCCACATCGAGGGTGAAAGTGATGTCTGGGTTATTGTGTGTAGTGAATTGCCCACATCGAGGGGGAAAGTGATATCTGGGTTATTGTTGTATGTTGTGAATTGCCCACATCGAGGGGGAAAGTGATATCTGGGTTATTGTTATGTGCAGTGAATTGCCCACATCGAGGGGGAAAGTGATATCTGGGTTATTGCTGTGTGTAGTGAATTGCCCACATCGAGGGGGAAAGTGATATCTGGGTTATTGTTGTGTGTAGTGAATTGCCCACATCGAGGGGGAAAGTGATATCTGGGTTATTGTTGTGTGTAGTGAATTGCCCACATCGAGGGGGAAAGTGATATCTGGGTTATTGTGTGTAGTGAATTGCCTACATCGAGGGGGAAAGTGATATCTGGGTAATTGTTGTGTGTAGTGAATTGCCCACATCGAGGGGGAAAATGATATCTGGGTTATTGTGTGTGTAGTGAATTTCCCACATCGAGGGGGAAAGTGATATCTGGGTTATTGTGTGTAGTGAATTGCCCACATCGAGTGTGAAAGTGATGTCTGGGTTATTGTGTGTAGTGAATTGCCCACATCGAGGGGGAAAGTGATATCTGGGTTGTGTGTAGTGAATTGCCCACATCGAGGGGGAAAGTGATATCTGGGTTATTGTGTGTAGTGAATTGCCCACATCGAAGGAGAAAGTGGTATCTGGGTTATTGTTGTGTGTAGTGAATTCCCCACATCGAGGGGGAAAGTGATAACTGGGTTATTGTGTGTAGTGAATTGCCCACATCGAGGGGGACAGCGATATTGGGGTTATTGTTGTGTGTAGTGAATTGCCCACATCGAGGGGGAAAGTGATATCTGGGTTATTGGGTGTAGTGAATTGCCCACATCGAGGGGGAAAGTGATATCGGGGTTATTGCTGTGTGTAGTGAGTTGCCGTCATCGAGGGGAAAGTGATATCTGCGTTATTGTTGTGTGTAGTGAGTTGCCCACATCGAGGGGGAAAGTGATATCCGGGTTATTGTTGTGTGTAGTGAATTGCCCACATCGAGGGGCAAAGTGATATATGGGTTATTGTGTGTAGTGAATTGCCCACATCGAGGGGGAAAGTGATATCTGGGTTATTGTTGTGTGTAGTGAATTGCCCACATCAAGGGGGAAGGTGGTATCGGGGTTATTGTTGTATGTAGTGAATTGCCCACATCGAGGGGGAAAGTGATATCTGGGTTATTGTTGTGTCTAGTGAATTGCCCACATCGAGCGGGAAAGTGATATCGGGGTTATTGTTGTGTGTAGTAAATTGCCCACATCGAGGGGGAAAGTGATATCTGGGTTATTGTTGTGTGTAGTGGATTGCCCACATCGAGGGGGAAAGTGATATCTGGGTTATTGTGTGTAGTGAATTGCCCACATCGAGGGGGAAAGTGATATCTGGGTTATTGTTGTGTGTAGTGGATTGCCCACATCGAGGGGGAAAGTGATATCTGGGTTATTGTTGTGTCTAGTGAATTGCCCACATCGAGCGGGAAAGTGATATCGGGGTTATTGTTGTGTGTAGTAAATTGCCCACATCGAGGGGGAAAGTGATATCTGGGTTATTGTTGTGTGTAGTGGATTGCCCACATCGAGGGGGAAAGTGATATCTGGGTTATTGTGTGTAGTGAATTGCCCACATCGAGGGGGAAAGTGATATCTGGGTTATTGTTGTGTGTAGTGATTTGCCTACATCGAGGGGGAAAGTGATATCTGGGTTATTGTGTGTAGTGAATTGCCCACATCGAGGGGGAAAGTGATATCTGGGTTGTTGTGTGTAGTGATTTGCCCACATCGAGGGGGAAAGTGATATCAAGGTTATTGTTGTGTGTAGTGAATTGCCCACATCGAGGGGGAAAGTGATATCTGGGTTATTGTGTGTAGTGAATTGCCCACATCGAGGGGGAAAGTGATATCTGGGTTATTGTTGTGTCTAGTGAATTGCCCACATCGAGGGGGAAAGTGATGTCTGGGTTATTGTTGTGTCTAGTGAATTGCCCACATCGAGGGCGAAAGTGATATCTGGGTTATTGTTGTGTGTAGTGAATTGCCCACATCGAGGGGGAAATTGGTATCTGGGTTATTGTTGTGTGTAGTGGATTGCCCACATCGATGGGGAAAGTGATATCTGGGTTATTGTTGTGTCTAGTGAATTGCCCACATCGAGGGGGAAAGTGATGTCTGGGTTATTGTTGTGTCTAGTGAATTGCCCACATCGAGGGGGAAAGTGATATCTGGGTTATTGTTGTGTGTAGTGAATTGCCCACATCGAGGGGGAAATTGGTATCTGGGTTATTGTTGTGTGTAGTGGATTGCCCACATCGATGGGGAAAGTGATATCTGGGTTATTGTTGTGTGTAGTGAATTGCCCACATCGAGGGGGAAAGTGATATCTGGGTTATTGTGTGTAGTGAGTTGCCCACATCGAGGGGGAAAGTGATATCTGGGTTATTGTTGTGTGTCGTGAATTGCCCACATCGAGGGGGAAAGTGATATCTGGGTTATTGCTGTGTGTAGTGAATTGCCCACATCGAGGGGGAAAGTGTAATCTGGGTTATTGTTGTGTGTAGTGAATTGCCCACATCGAGGGGGAAAATGATATCTGGGTTATTGTGTGTGTAGTGAAATTCCCACATCGAGGGGGAAAGTGATATCTGGGTTATTGTGTGTAGTGAATTGCCCACATCGAGGGGGAAAGGGATATCTGGGTTATTGTTGTGTGTAGTGAATTGCCCACATCGAGGGGGAAAGTGATATCTGGGTTATTGTGTGTAGTGAATTGCCCACATCGAGGGTGAAAGTGATGTCTGGGTTATTGTGTGTAGTGAATTGCCCACATCGAGGGGGAAAGTGATATCAGGGTTATTGTTGTATGTTGTGAATTGCCCACATCGAGGGGGAAAGTGATATCTGGGTTATTGTTATGTGCAGTGAATTGCCCACATCGAGGGGGAAAGTGATATCTGGGTTATTGCTGTGTGTAGTGAATTGCCCACATCGAGGGGGAAAGTGATATCTGGGTTATTGTTGTGTGTAGTGAATTGCCCACATCGAGGGGGAAAGTGATATCTGGGTTATTGTTGTGTGTAGTGAATTGCCCACATCGAGGGGGAAAGTGATATCTGGGTTATTGTGTGTAGTGAATTGCCTACATCGAGGGGGAAAGTGATATCTGGGTAATTGTTGTGTGTAGAGAATTGCCCACATCGAGGGGGAAAATGATATCTGGGTTATTGTGTGTGTAGTGAATTTCCCACATCGAGGGGGAAAGTGATATCTGGGTTATTGTGTGTAGTGAATTGCCCACATCGAGTGTGAAAGTGATGTCTGGGTTATTGTGTGTAGTGAATTGCCCACATCCAGGGGGAAAGTGATATCTGGGTTGTGTGTAGTGAATTGCCCACATCGAGGGGGAAAGTGATATCTGGGTTATTGTGTGTAGTGAATTGCCCACATCGAAGGAGAAAGTGGTATCTGGGTTATTGTTGTGTGTAGTGAATTCCCCACATCGAGGGGGAAAGTGATAACTGGGTTATTGTGTGTAGTGAATTGCCCACATCGAGGGGGAAAGCGATTTTGGGGTTATTGTTGTGTGTAGTGAATTGCCCACATCGAGGGGGAAAGTGATATCTGGGTTATTGGGTGTAGTGAATTGCCCACATCGAGGGGGAAAGTGATATCGGGGTTATTGCTGTGTGTAGTGAGTTGCCGTCATCGAGGGGAAAGTGATATCTGCGTTATTGTTGTGTGTAGTGAGTTGCCCACATCGAGGGGGAAAGTGATATCCGGGTTATTGTTGTGTGTAGTGAATTGCCCACATCGAGGGGCAAAGTGATATATGGGTTATTGTGTGTAGTGAATTGCCCACATCGAGGGGGAAAGTGATATCTGGGTTATTGTTGTGTGTAGTGAATTGCCCACATCAAGGGGGAAGGTGGTATCGGGGTTATTGTTGTATGTAGTGAATTGCCCACATCGAGGGGGAAAGTGATATCTGGGTTATTGTTGTGTCTAGTGAATTGCCCACATCGAGCGGGAAAGTGATATCGGGGTTATTGTTGTGTGTAGTAAATTGCCCACATCGAGGGGGAAAGTGATATCTGGGTTATTGTTGTGTGTAGTGGATTGCCCACATCGAGGGGGAAAGTGATATCTGGGTTATTGTGTGTAGTGAATTGCCCACATCGAGGGGGAAAGTGATATCTGGGTTATTGTTGTGTGTAGTGGATTGCCCACATCGAGGGGGAAAGTGATATCTGGGTTATTGTTGTATGTAGTGAATTGCCCACATCGAGGGGGAAAGTGATATCTGGGTTATTGTTGTGTGTAGTGGATTGCCCACATCGAGGGGGAAAGTGATATCTGGGTTATTGTTGTGTGGAGTGGATTGCCCACATCGAGGGGGAAAGTGATATCTGGGTTATTGTTGTGAGTAGTGAATTGCCCACATCGAGGGGGAAAGTGATATCTGGGTTATTGCTGTGTATATTGAATTGCCCGCATCGAGGGGGAAAGTGATATCTGGCTTATTGTGTGTGGTGAATTGCCCACATCGAGGGGGAAAGTGATATCTGGGTTATTGTGTGTAGTGAATTGCCCACATCGAGGGGGAAAGTGATATCTGGGTTATTGTTGTGTGTCGTGAAATTCCCACATCGAGGGGGAAAGTGATATCTGGGTTATTGTGTGTAGTGAATTGCCCACATCGAGGGGGAAAGTGATATCTGGGTTATTGTTGTGTGTAGTGAATTGCCCACATCGAGGGGGAAAATGATATCTGGGTTATTGTGTGTGTAGTGAAATTCCCACATCGAGGGGGAAAGTGATATCTGGGTTATTGTGTGTAGTGAATTGCCCACATCGAGGGTGAAAGTGATGTCTGGGTTATTGTGTGTAGTGAATTGCCCACATCGAGGGGGAAAGTGATATCTGGGTTATTGTGTGTGTAGTGAAATTCCCACATCGAGGGGGAAAGTGATATCTGGGTTATTGTGTGTCGTGAATTGCCCACATCGAGGGAGAAAGTGATTTCTGGGTTATTGCTGTGTGTAGTGAATTTCCCACATCGAGGGGGAAAGTGATATCTGGGTTATTGTTGTATGTTGTGAATTGCCCACATCGAGGGGGAAAGTGATATCTGGGTTATTGTTATGTGCAGTGAATTGCCCACATCGAGGGCGAAAGTGATATCTGGGTTATTGCTGTGTGTAGTGAATTGCCCACATCGAGGGGGAAAGTGATATCTGGGTTATTGTTGTGTGTAGTGAATTGCCCACATCGAGGGGGAAAGTGATATCTGGGTTATTGTTGTGTGTAGTGAATTGCCCACATCGAGGGGGAAAGTGATATCTGGGTTATTGTGTGTAGTGAATTGCCCACATCGAGGGGGAAAGTGATATCTGGGTTATTGTTGTGTGTAGTGAATTGCCCACATCGAGGTGGAAAATGATATCTGGGTTATTGTGTGTGTAGTGAATTTCCCACATCGAGGGGGAAAGTGATATCTGGGTTATTGTGTGTAGTGAATTGCCCACATCGAGTGTGAAAGTGATGTCTGGGTTATTGTGTGTAGTGAATTGCCCACATCGAGGGGGAAAGTGATATCTGGGTTATTGTGTGTAGTGAATTGCCCACATCGAGGGGGAAAATGATATCTGGGTTATTGTGTGTGTAGTGAATTTCCCACATCGAGGGGGAAAGTGATATCTGGGTTACTGGGTGTAGTGAATTGCCCACATCGAGGGGGAAAGTGATATCTGGGTTATTGCTGTGTGTAGTGAGTTGCCGTCATCGAGGGGAAAGTGATATCTGCGTTATTGTTGTGTGTAGTGAGTTGCCCACATCGAGGGGAAAAGTGATATCCGGGTTATTGTTGTGTGTAGTGAATTGCCCACATCGAGGGGCAAAGTGATATATGGGTTATTGTGTGTAGTGAATTGCCCACATCGAGGGGGAATGTGATATCTGGGTTATTGTTGTGTGTAGTGAATTGCCCACATCAAGGGGGAAGGTGGTATCGGGGTTATTGTTGTATGTAGTGAATTGCCCACATCGAGGGGGAAAGTGATATCTGGGTTATTGTTGTGTCTAGTGAATTGCCCACATCGAGGGGGAAAGTGATATCAGGGTTATTGTTGTGTGTAGTGAATTGCCCACATCGAGGGGGAAAGTGATATCTGGGTTATTGTTGTGTGTAGTGGATTGCCCACATCGAGGGGGAAAGTGATATCTGGGTTATTGTGTGTAGTGAATTGCCCACATCGAGGGGGAAAGTGATATCTGGGTTATTGTTGTGTGTAGTGGATTGCCCACATCGAGGGGGAAAGTGATATCTGGGTTATTGTTGTATGTAGTGAATTGCCCACATCGAGGGGGAAAGTGATATCTGGGTTATTGTTGTGTGTAGTGGATTGCCCACATCGAGGGGGAAAGTGATATCTGGGTTATTGTTGTGTGTAGTGGATTGCCCACATCGAGGGGTAAAGTGATATCTGCGTTATTGTTGTGAGTAGTGAATTGCCCACATCGAGGGGGAAAGTGATATCTGGGTTATTGCTGTGTATAGTGAATTGCCCGCATCGAGGGGGAAAGTGATATCTGGGTTATTGTGTGTAGTGAATTGCCCTCATCGAGGGGGAAAGTGATATCTGGGTTATTGTGTGTAGTGAATTGCCCACATCGAGGGGGAAAGTGATATCTGGGTTATTGTTGTGTGCAGTGATTTGCCCACATCGAGGGGGAAAGTGATATCTGGGTTATTGTTGTGTGTAGTGAATTGCCCACATCGAGGGGGAAAGTGATATCTGGGTTATTGTTGTATGTAGTGAATTGCCCACATCGAGGGGGAAAGTGATATCTGGGTTATTGTTGTGTGTAGTGGATTGCCCACATCGAGGGGGAAAGTGATATCTGGGTTATTGTTGTGAGTAGTGAATTGCCCACATCGAGGGGGAAAGTGATATCTGGGTTATTGCTGTGTATAGTGAATTGCCCGCATCGAGGGGGAAAGTGATATCTGGCTTATTGTGTGTAGTGAATTGCCCACATCGAGGGGGAAAGTGATATCTGGGTTATTGTTGTGTGTAGTGAAATTCCCACATCGAGGGGGAAAGTGATATCTGGGTTATTGTGTGTAGTGAATTGCCCACATCGAGGGGGAAAGTGATATCTGGGTTATTGTTGTGTGTAGTGAATTGCCCACATCGAGGGGGAAAATGATATCTGCGTTATTGTGTGTGTAGTGAAATTCCCACATCGAGGGGGAAAGTGATATCTGGGTTATTGTGTGTAGTGAATTGCCCACATCGAGGGTGAAAGTGATGTCTGGGTTATTGTGTGTAGTGAATTGCCCACATCGAGGGGGAAAGTGATATCTGGGTTATTGTTTGTGTAGTGAAATTCCCACATCGAGGGGGAAAGTGATATCTGGGTTATTGTGTGTCGTGAATTGCCCACATCGAGGGAGAAAGTGATTTCTGGGTTATTGCTGTGTGTAGTGAATTGCCCACATCGAGGGGGAAAGTGATATCTGGGTTATTGTTGTATGTTGTGAATTGCCCACATCGAGGGGGAAAGTGATATCTTGGTTATTGTTATGTGCAGTGAATTGCCCACATCGAGGGGGAAAGTGATATCTGGGTTATTGTGTGTAGTGAATTGCCCACATCGAGGGGGAAAGTGATATCTGGGTTATTGTTGTGTGTAGTGAATTGCCCACATCGAGGGGGAAAATGATATCTGGGTTATTGTGTGTGTAGTGAATTTCCCACATCGAGGGGGAAAGTGATATCTGGGTTATTGTGTGTAGTGAATTGCCCACATCGAGTGTGAAAGTGATGTCTGGGTTATTGTGTGTAGTTAATTGCCCACATCGAGGGGGAAAGTGATATCTGGGTTATTGTGTGTAGTGAATTGCCCACATCGAGGGGGAAAATGATATCTGGGTTATTGTGTGTGTAGTGAATTTCCCACATCGAGGGGGAAAGTGATATCTGGGTTATTGTGTGTAGTGACTTCCCCACATCGAGGGGGAAAGTGATATCTGGGTTGTGTGTAGTGAATTGCCCACATCGAGGGGGAAAGTGATATCTGGGTTGTGTGTAGTGAATTGCCCACATCGAGGGGAAAATGATATCTGGGTTGTGTGTAGTGAATTGCCCACATCGAGGGGGAAATTGATTTCGGGGTTATTGTTGTGTGTAGTGAATTGCCCACATCGAGGGAGAAAGTGATATCTGGGTTATTGGGTGTAGTGAATTGCCCACATCGAGGGGGAAAGTGATATCGGGGTTATTGCTGTGTGTAGTGAGTTGCCGTCATCGAGGGGAAAGTGATATCTGCGTTATTGTTGTGTGTAGTGAGTTGCCCACATCGAGGGGGAAAGTGATATCCGGGTTATTGTTGTGTGTAGTGAATTGCCCACATCGAGGGGCAAAGTGATATATGGGTTATTGTGTGTAGTGAATTGCCCACATCGAGGGGCAAAGTGATATATGGGTTATTGTGTGTAGTGAATTGCCCACATCGAGGGGGAAAGTGATATCTGGGTTATTGTGTGTAGTGAATTGCCCACATCGAGGGGGAAAGTGATATCTGGGTTATTGTGTGTAGTGAATTGCCCACATCGAGGGGGAAAGTGATATCTGGGTTATTGTTGTGTGTAGTGATTTGCCCGAGGGGGAAAGTGATATCTGGGTTATTGTTGTGTGTAGTGAATTGCCCACATCGAGGGGGAAAGTGATATCTGGGTTATTGTTGTGTGTAGTGAATTGCCCACATCGAGGGGGAAAGTGATATCTGGGTTATAGTTGTGTAGTGAATTGCCCACATCGAGGGGGAAAGTGATATCTGGGTTATTGTTGTGTGTAGTGAATTGCCCACATCGAGGGGGAAAGTGATATCTGGGTTATTGTTGTGTGTAGTGGATTGCCCACATCGAGGGGGAAAGTGATATCTGGGTTATTGCTGTTGTGTGTAGCGAATTGCCCACATCGAGGGGGAAAGTGATATCTGGGATATTGTTGTGTGTAGTGAATTGCCCACATCGAGGGGGAAAGTGATATCTGGGTTATTGTTGTGTGTAGTGAATTGCCCACATCGAGGGGGAAAGTGTAATCTGGGTTATTGTTGTGTGGAGTGAATTGCCCACATCGAGGGGGAAAGTGATATCTGGGTTATTGTGTGTAGTGAATTGCCCACATCGAGGGGGAAAGTGATATCTGGGTTATTGTTGTGTGTAGTGAATTGCCCACATCGAGGGGGAAAGTGATATCTGGGTTATTGTGTGTAGTGAATTGCCCACATCGAGGGGGAAAATGATATCTGGGTTATTGTGTGTGTAGTGAATTTCCCACATCGAGGGGGAAAGTGATATCTGGGTTATTGCTGTTGTGTGTAGTGAATTGCCCACATCGAGGGGGAAAGTGATATCCGGGTTATTGCTGTGTATAGTGAATTGCCCGCATCGAGGGGGAAAGTGATATCTGGGTTATTGTGTGTAGTGAATTGCCCACATCGAGGGGGAAAGTGATATCTGGGTTATTGTGTGTAGTGAATTGCCCACATCGAGGGGGAAAGTGATATCTGGGTTATTGTTGTGTGTAGTGATTTGCCCACATCGAGGGGGAAAGTGATATCTGGGTTATTGTTGTGTGTAGTGAATTGCCCACATCGAGGGGGAAAGTGATATCTGGGTTATTGTTGTATGTAGTGAATTGCCCACATCGAGGGGGAAAGTGATATCTGGGTTATTGTTGTGTGTAGTGGATTGCCCACATCGAGGGGGAAAGTGATATCTGGGTTATTGTTGTGTGTAGTGGATTGCCCACATCGAGGGGGAAAGTGATATCTGGGTTATTGTTGTGAGTAGTGAATTGCCCACATCGAGGGGGAAAGTGATATCTGGGTTATTGCTGTGTATAGTGAATTGCCCGCATCGAGGGGGAAAGTGATATCTGGCTTATTGTGTGTAGTGAATTGCCCACATCGAGGGGGAAAGTGATATCTGGGTTATTTTGTGTAGTGAATTGCCCACATCGAGGGGGAAAGTGATATCTGGGTTATTGTTGTGTGTAGTGAAATTCCCACATCGAGGGGGAAAGTGATATCTGGGTTATTGTGTGTAGTGAATTGCCCACATCGAGGGGGAAAGTGATATCTGGGTTATTGTTGTGTGTAGTGAATTGCCCACATCGAGGGTGAAAATGATATCTGGGTTATTGTGTGTGTAGTGAAATTCCCACATCGAGGGGGAAAGTGATATCTGGGTTATTGTGTGTAGTGAATTGCCCACATCGAGGGTGAAAGTGATGTCTGGGTTATTGTGTGTAGTGAATTGCCCACATCGAGGGGGAAAGTGATATCTGGGTTATTGTTTGTGTAGTGAAATTCCCACATCGAGGGGGAAAGTGATATCTGGGTTATTGTGTGTCGTGAATTGCCCACATCGAGGGAGAAAGTGATTTCTGGGTTATTGCTGTGTGTAGTGAATTGCCCACATCGAGGGGGAAAGTGATATCTGGGTTATTGTGTGTCGTGAATTGCCCACATCGAGGGAGAAAGTGATTTCTGGGTTATTGCTGTGTGTAGTGAATTGCCCACATCGAGGGGGAAAGTGATATCTGGGTTATTGTTGTATGTTGTGAATTGCCCACATCGAGGGGGAAAGTGATATCTTGGTTATTGTTATGTGCAGTGAATTGCCCACATCGAGGGGGAAAGTGATATCTGGGTTATTGTGTGTAGTGAATTGCCCACATCGAGGGGGAAAGTGATATCTGGGTTATTGTTGTGTGTAGTGAATTGCCCACATCGAGGGGGAAAATGATATCTGGGTTATTGTGTGTGTAGTGAATTTCCCACATCGAGGGGGAAAGTGATATCTGGGTTATTGTGTGTAGTGAATTGCCCACATCGAGTGTGAAAGTGATGTCTGGGTTATTGTGTGTAGTTAATTGCCCACATCGAGGGGGAAAGTGATATCTGGGTTATTGTGTGTAGTGAATTGCCCACATCGAGGGGGAAAATGATATCTGGGTTATTGTGTGTGTAGTGAATTTCCCACATCGAGGGGGAAAGTGATATCTGGGTTATTGTGTGTAGTGAATTCCCCACATCGAGGGGGAAAGTGATATCTGGGTTGTGTGTAGTGAATTGCCCACATCGAGGGGGAAAGTGATATCTGGGTTGTGTGTAGTGAATTGCCCACATCGAGGGGAAAATGATATCTGGGTTGTGTGTAGTGAATTGCCCACATCGAGGGGGAAATTGATTTCGGGGTTATTGTTGTGTGTAGTGAATTGCCCACATCGAGGGAGAAAGTGATATCTGGGTTATTGGGTGTAGTGAATTGCCCACATCGAGGGGGAAAGTGATATCGGGGTTATTGCTGTGTGTAGTGAGTTGCCGTCATCGAGGGGAAAGTGATATCTGCGTTATTGTTGTGTGTAGTGAGTTGCCCACATCGAGGGGGAAAGTGATATCCGGGTTATTGTTGTGTGTAGTGAATTGCCCACATCGAGGGGCAAAGTGATATATGGGTTATTGTGTGTAGTGAATTGCCCACATCGAGGGGCAAAGTGATATATGGGTTATTGTGTGTAGTGAATTGCCCACATCGAGGGGGAAAGTGATATCTGGGTTATTGTGTGTAGTGAATTGCCCACATCGAGGGGGAAAGTGATATCTGGGTTATTGTGTGTAGTGAATTGCCCACATCGAGGGGGAAAGTGATATCTGGGTTATTGTTGTGTGTAGTGATTTGCCCGAGGGGGAAAGTGATATCTGGGTTATTGTTGTGTGTAGTGAATTGCCCACATCGAGGGGGAAAGTGATATCTGGGTTATTGTTGTGTGTAGTGAATTGCCCACATCGAGGGGGAAAGTGATATCTGGGTTATAGTTGTGTAGTGAATTGCCCACATCGAGGGGGAAAGTGATATCTGGGTTATTGTTGTGTGTAGTGAATTGCCCACATCGAGGGGGAAAGTGATATCTGGGTTATTGTTGTGTGTAGTGGATTGCCCACATCGAGGGGGAAAGTGATATCTGGGTTATTGCTGTTGTGTGTAGCGAATTGCCCACATCGAGGGGGAAAGTGATATCTGGGATATTGTTGTGTGTAGTGAATTGCCCACATCGAGGGGGAAAGTGATATCTGGGTTATTGTTGTGTGTAGTGAATTGCCCACATCGAGGGGGAAAGTGTAATCTGGGTTATTGTTGTGTGGAGTGAATTGCCCACATCGAGGGGGAAAGTGATATCTGGGTTATTGTGTGTAGTGAATTGCCCACATCGAGGGGGAAAGTGATATCTGGGTTATTGTTGTGTGTAGTGAATTGCCCACATCGAGGGGGAAAGTGATATCTGGGTTATTGTGTGTAATGAATTGCCCACATCGAGGGGGAAAATGATATCTGGGTTATTGTGTGTGTAGTGAATTTCCCACATCGAGGGGGAAAGTGATATCTGGGTTATTGCTGTTGTGTGTAGTGAATTGCCCACATCGAGGGGGAAAGTGATATCCGGGTTATTGCTGTGTATAGTGAATTGCCCGCATCGAGGGGGAAAGTGATATCTGGGTTATTGTGTGTAGTGAATTGCCCACATCGAGGGGGAAAGTGATATCTGGGTTATTGTGTGTAGTGAATTGCCCACATCGAGGGGGAAAGTGATATCTGGGTTATTGTTGTGTGTAGTGATTTGCCCACATCGAGGGGGAAAGTGATATCTGGGTTATTGTTGTGTGTAGTGAATTGCCCACATCGAGGGGGAAAGTGATATCTGGGTTATTGTTGTATGTAGTGAATTGCCCACATCGAGGGGGAAAGTGATATCTGGGTTATTGTTGTGTGTAGTGGATTGCCCACATCGAGGGGGAAAGTGATATCTGGGTTATTGTTGTGTGTAGTGGATTGCCCACATCGAGGGGGAAAGTGATATCTGGGTTATTGTTGTGAGTAGTGAATTGCCCACATCGAGGGGGAAAGTGATATCTGGGTTATTGCTGTGTATAGTGAATTGCCCGCATCGAGGGGGAAAGTGATATCTGGCTTATTGTGTGTAGTGAATTGCCCACATCGAGGGGGAAAGTGATATCTGGGTTATTTTGTGTAGTGAATTGCCCACATCGAGGGGGAAAGTGATATCTGGGTTATTGTTGTGTGTAGTGAAATTCCCACATCGAGGGGGAAAGTGATATCTGGGTTATTGTGTGTAGTGAATTGCCCACATCGAGGGGGAAAGTGATATCTGGGTTATTGTTGTGTGTAGTGAATTGCCCACATCGAGGGTGAAAATGATATCTGGGTTATTGTGTGTGTAGTGAAATTCCCACATCGAGGGGGAAAGTGATATCTGGGTTATTGTGTGTAGTGAATTGCCCACATCGAGGGTGAAAGTGATGTCTGGGTTATTGTGTGTAGTGAATTGCCCACATCGAGGGGGAAAGTGATATCTGGGTTTTTGTTTGTGTAGTGAAATTCCCACATCGAGGGGGAAAGTGATATCTGGGTTATTGTGTGTCGTGAATTGCCCACATCGAGGGAGAAAGTGATTTCTGGGTTATTGCTGTGTGTAGTGAATTGCCCACATCGAGGGGGAAAGTGATATCTGGGTTATTGTTGTATGTTGTGAATTGCCCACATCGAGGGGGAAAGTGATATCTGGGTTATTGTTATGTGCAGTGAATTGCCCACATCGAGGGGGAAAGTGATATCTGGGTTATTGTGTGTAGTGAATTGCCCACATCGAGGGGGAAAGTGATATCTGGGTTATTGTTGTGTGTAGTGAATTGCCCACATCGAGGCGGAAAATGATATCTGGGTTATTGTGTGTGTAGTGAATTTCCCACATCGAGGGGGAAAGTGATATCTGGGTTATTGTGTGTAGTGAATTGCCCACATCGAGTGTGAAAGTGATGTCTGGGTTATTGTGTGTAGTTAATTGCCCACATCGAGGGGGAAAGTGATATCTGGGTTATTGTGTGTAGTGAATTGCCCACATCGAGGGGGAAAATGATATCTGGGTTATTGTGTGTGTAGTGAATTTCCCACATCGAGGGGGAAAGTGATATCTGGGTTATTGTGTGTAGTTAATTCCCCACATCGAGGGGGAAAGTGATATCTGGGTTGTGTGTAGTGAATTGCCCACATCGAGGGGGAAAGTGATATCTGGGTTATTGTGTGTAGTGAATTGCCCACATCGAAGGAGAAAGTGGTATCTGGGTTATCGTTGTGTGTAGTGAATTCCCCACATCGAGGGGGAAAGTGATAACTGGGTTATTGTGTGTAGTGAATTGCCCACATCGAGGGGGAAAGTGATATCGGGGTTATTGTTGTGTGTAGTGAATTGCCCACATCGAGGGGGAAAGTGATATCTGGGTTATTGGGTGTAGTGAATTGCCCACATCGAGGGGGAAAGTGATATCGGGGTTATTGCTGTGTGTAGTGAGTTGCCGTCATCGAGGGGAAAGTGATATCTGCGTTATTGTTGTGTGTAGTGAGTTGCCCACATCGAGGGGGAAAGTGATATCCGGGTTATTGTTGTGTGTAGTGAATTGCCCACATCGAGGGGGAAAGTGATATATGGGTTATTGTGTGTAGTGAATTGCCCACATCGAGGGGGAAAGTGATATCTGGGTTATTGTTGTGTCTAGTGAATTGCCCACATCGAGGGGGAAAGTGATATCGGGGTTATTGTTGTGTGTAGTGAATTGCCCACATCGAGGGGGAAAGTGATATCTGGGTTATTGTTGTGTGTAGTGGATTGCCCACATCGAGGGGGAAAGTGATATCTGGGTTATTGTGTGTAGTGAATTGCCCACATCGAGGGGGAAAGTGATATCTGGGTTATTGTTGTGTGTCGTGAATTGCCCACATCGAGGGGGAAAGTGATATCTGGGTTATAGTTGTGTAGTGAATTGCCCACATCGAGGGGGAAAGTGATATCTGGGTTATTGTTGTGTGTAGTGAATTGCCCACATCGAGGGGGAAAGTGATATCTGGGTTATTGTTGTGTGTAGTGGATTGCCCACATCGAGGGGGAAAGTCATATCTGGGTTATTGTGTGTAGTGAATTGCCCACATCGAGGGGGAAAGTGATATCTGGGTTGTTGTGTGTAGTGAATTGCCCACATCGAGGTGGAAAGTGATATCTGGGTTATTGTGTGTAGTGAATTGCCCACATCGAGGGGGAAAATGATATCTGGGTTATTGTGTGTGTAGTGATATTCCCACATCGAGGGGGAAAGTGATATCTGGGTTATTGCTGTTGTGTGTAGTGAATTGCCCACATCGAGGGGGAAAGTGATATCCGGGTTATTGTGTGTAGTGAATTGCCCACATCGAGGGGGAAAATGATATCTGGGTTATTGTGTGTGTAGTGAATTTCCCACATCGAGGGGGAAAGTGATAGCTGGGTTATTGTGTGTAGTGAATTGCCCACATCGAGGGTGAAAGTGATGCCTGGGTTATTGTGTGTAGTGAATTGCCCACATCGAGGGGGAAAGTGATATCTGGGTTATTGTTGTGTGTAGTAATTTGCCCACATCGAGGGGGAAAGTGATATCTGGGTTATTGTGTGTAGTGAATTGCCCACATCGAGGGGGAAAGTGATATCTGGGTTATTGTTGTGTGTAGTGAATTGCCCACATCGAGGGGAAAGTGATATCTGGGTTATTGTTGTGTGTAGTGAATTTCCCACATCGAGGGGGAAAGTGATATCTGGGTTATTGTTGTGTGTAGTGAATTGCCCACATCGAGGGGGAAAGTGATATCTGGGTTATTGTGTGTAGTGAATTGCCCACATTGAGGGGGAAAGTGATATCTGGGTTATTGTTGTGTCTAGTGAATTGCCCACATCGAGGGGGAAAGTGATATCTGGGTTATTGTGTGTAGTGAATTGCCCACATCGAGGGTGAAAGTGATGTCTGGGTTATTGTGTGTAGTGAATTGCCCACATCGAGGGGGAAAGTGATATCTGGGTTATTGTTGTGTGTAGTGATTTGCCCACATCGAGGGGGAAAGTGATATCTGGGGTATTGTGTGTAGTGAATTGCCCACATCGAGGGGTAAAGTGATATCTGGGTTGTTGTGTGTAGTGATTTGCCCACATCGAGGGCGAAAGTGATATCTGGGTTATTGTGTGTAGTGAATTGCCCACATCGAGGGGGAAAGTGATATCTGGGTTATTGTTATGTGCAGTGAATTGCCACATCGAGGGGGAAAGTGATATCTGGGTTATTGCTGTGTGTAGTGAATTCCCCACATCGAGGGGGAAAGTGATATCTGGGTTATTGTTGTGTGTAGTGAATTGCCCACATCGAGGGGGAAAGTGATATCTGGGTTGTGTGTAGTGAATTGCCCACATCGAGGGGGAAAGTGATATCTGGGTTATTGTGTGTAGTGAATTGCCCACATCGAAGGGGAAAATGATATCTGGGTTATTGTTGTGTGTAGTGGATTGCCCACATCGAGGGGGAAAGTGATATCTGCGTTATTGTTGTGAGTAGTGAATTGCCCACATCGAGGGGGAAAGTGATATCTGGATTATTGCTGTGTATAGTGAATTGCCCGCATCGAGGGGGAAAGTGATATCTGGGTTATTGTGTGTAGTGAATTGCCCACATCGAGGGGGAAAGTGATATCTGGGTTATTGTTGTGTGTAGTGAAATTCCCACATCGAGGGGGAAAGTGATATCTGGGTTATTGTGTGTAGTGAATTGCCCACATCGAGGGGGAAAGTGATATCTGGGTTATTGTTGTGTGTAGTGAATTGCCCACATCGAGGGGGAAAATGATATCTGCGTTATTGTGTGTGTAGTGAAATTCCCACATCGAGGGGGAAAGTGATATCTGGGTTATTGTGTGTAGTGAATTGCCCACATCGAGGGTGAAAGTGATGTCTGGGTTATTGTGTGTAGTGAATTGCCCACATCGAGGGGGAAAGTGATATCTGGGTTATTGTTTGTGTAGTGAAATTCCCACATCGAGGGGGAAAGTGATATCTGGGTTATTGTGTGTCGTGAATTGCCCACATCGAGGGAGAAAGTGATTTCTGGGTTATTGCTGTGTGTAGTGAATTGCCCACATCGAGGGGGAAAGTGATATCTGGGTTATTGTTGTATGTTGTGAATTGCCCACATCGAGGGGGAAAGTGATATCTTGGTTATTGTTATGTGCAGTGAATTGCCCACATCGAGGGGGAAAGTGATATCTGGGTTATTGTGTGTAGTGAATTGCCCACATCGAGGGGGAAAGTGATATCTGGGTTATTGTTGTGTGTAGTGAATTGCCCACATCGAGGGGGAAAATGATATCTGGGTTATTGTGTGTGTAGTGAATTTCCCACATCGAGGGGGAAAGTGATATCTGGGTTATTGTGTGTAGTGAATTGCCCACATCGAGTGTGAAAGTGATGTCTGGGTTATTGTGTGTAGTTAATTGCCCACATCGAGGGGGAAAGTGATATCTGGGTTATTGTGTGTAGTGAATTGCCCACATCGAGGGGGAAAATGATATCTGGGTTATTGTGTGTGTAGTGAATTTCCCACATCGAGGGGGAAAGTGATATCTGGGTTATTGTGTGTAGTGAATTCCCCACATCGAGGGGGAAAGTGATATCTGGGTTGTGTGTAGTGAATTGCCCACATCGAGGGGGAAAGTGATATCTGGGTTGTGTGTAGTGAATTGCCCACATCGAGGGGGAAAGTGATATCTGGGTTGTGTGTAGTGAATTGCCCACATCGAGGGGGAAATTGATATCGGGGTTATTGTTGTGTGTAGTGAATTGCCCACATCGAGGGAGAAAGTGATATCTGGGTTATTGGGTGTAGTGAATTGCCCACATCGAGGGGGAAAGTGATATCGGGGTTATTGCTGTGTGTAGTGAGTTGCCGTCATCGAGGGGAAAGTGATATCTGCGTTATTGTTGTGTGTAGTGAGTTGCCCACATCGAGGGGGAAAGTGATATCCGGGTTATTGTTGTGTGTAGTGAATTGCCCACATCGAGGGGCAAAGTGATATATGGGTTATTGTGTGTAGTGAATTGCCCACATCGAGGGGCAAAGTGATATATGGGTTATTGTGTGTAGTGAATTGCCCACATCGAGGGGGAAAGTGATATCTGGGTTATTGTGTGTAGTGAATTGCCCACATCGAGGGGGAAAGTGATATCTGGGTTATTGTGTGTAGTGAATTGCCCACATCGAGGGGGAAAGTGATATCTGGGTTATTGTTGTGTGTAGTGATTTGCCCGAGGGGGAAAGTGATATCTGGGTTATTGTTGTGTGTAGTGAATTGCCCACATCGAGGGGGAAAGTGATATCTGGGTTATTGTTGTGTGTAGTGAATTGCCCACATCGAGGGGGAAAGTGATATCTGGGTTATAGTTGTGTAGTGAATTGCCCACATCGAGGGGGAAAGTGATATCTGGGTTATTGTTGTGTGTAGTGAATTGCCCACATCGAGGGGGAAAGTGATATCTGGGTTATTGTTGTGTGTAGTGGATTGCCCACATCGAGGGGGAAAGTGATATCTGGGTTATTGCTGTTGTGTGTAGCGAATTGCCCACATCGAGGGGGAAAGTGATATCTGGGATATTGTTGTGTGTAGTGAATTGCCCACATCGAGGGGGAAAGTGATATCTGGGTTATTGTTGTGTGTAGTGAATTGCCCACATCGAGGGGGAAAGTGTAATCTGGGTTATTGTTGTGTGGAGTGAATTGCCCACATCGAGGGGGAAAGTGATATCTGGGTTATTGTGTGTAGTGAATTGCCCACATCGAGGGGGAAAGTGATATCTGGGTTATTGTTGTGTGTAGTGAATTGCCCACATCGAGGGGGAAAGTGATATCTGGGTTATTGTGTGTAGTGAATTGCCCACATCGAGGGGGAAAATGATATCTGGGTTATTGTGTGTGTAGTGAATTTCCCACATCGAGGGGGAAAGTGATATCTGGGTTATTGCTGTTGTGTGTAGTGAATTGCCCACATCGAGGGGGAAAGTGATATCCGGGTTATTGCTGTGTATAGTGAATTGCCCGCATCGAGGGGGAAAGTGATATCTGGGTTATTGTGTGTAGTGAATTGCCCACATCGAGGGGGAAAGTGATATCTGGGTTATTGTGTGCAGTGAATTGCCCACATCGAGGGGGAAAGTGATATCTGGGTTATTGTTGTGTGTAGTGATTTGCCCACATCGAGGGGGAAAGTGATATCTGGGTTATTGTTGTGTGTAGTGAATTGCCCACATCGAGGGGGAAAGTGATATCTGGGTTATTGTTGTATGTAGTGAATTGCCCACATCGAGGGGGAAAGTGATATCTGGGTTATTGTTGTGTGTAGTGGATTGCCCACATCGAGGGGGAAAGTGATATCTGGGTTATTGTTGTGTGTAGTGGATTGCCCACATCGAGGGGGAAAGTGATATCTGGGTTATTGTTGTGAGTAGTGAATTGCCCACATCGAGGGGGAAAGTGATATCTGGGTTATTGTTGTGTATAGTGAATTGCCCGCATCGAGGGGGAAAGTGATATCTGGCTTATTGTGTGTAGTGAATTGCCCACATCGAGGGGGAAAGTGATATCTGGGTTATTGTGTGTAGTGAATTGCCCACATCGAGGGGGAAAGTGATATCTGGGTTATTGTTGTGTGTAGTGAAATTCCCACATCGAGGGGGAAAGTGATATCTGGGTTATTGTGTGTAGTGAATTGCCCACATCGAGGGGGAAAGTGATATCTGGGTTATTGTTGTGTGTAGTGAATTGCCCACATCGAGGGTGAAAATGATATCTGGGTTATTGTGTGTGTAGTGAAATTCCCACATCGAGGGGGAAAGTGATATCTGGGTTATTGTGTGTAGTGAATTGCCCACATCGAGGGTGAAAGTGATGTCTGGGTTATTGTGTGTAGTGAATTGCCCACATCGAGGGGGAAAGTGATATCTGGGTTATTGTTTGTGTAGTGAAATTCCCACATCGAGGGGGAAAGTGATATCTGGGTTATTGTGTGTCGTGAATTGCCCACATCGAGGGAGAAAGTGATTTCTGGGTTATTGCTGTGTGTAGTGAATTGCCCACATCGAGGGGGAAAGTGATATCTGGGTTATTGTTGTATGTTGTGAATTGCCCACATCGAGGGGGAAAGTGATATCTGGGTTATTGTTATGTGCAGTGAATTGCCCACATCGAGGGGGAAAGTGATATCTGGGTTATTGTGTGTAGTGAATTGCCCACATCGAGGGGGAAAGTGATATCTGGGTTATTGTTGTGTGTAGTGAATTGCCCACATCGAGGCGGAAAATGATATCTGGGTTATTGTGTGTGTAGTGAATTTCCCACATCGAGGGGGAAAGTGATATCTGGGTTATTGTGTGTAGTGAATTGCCCACATCGAGTGTGAAAGTGATGTCTGGGTTATTGTGTGTAGTTAATTGCCCACATCGAGGGGGAAAGTGATATCTGGGTTATTGTGTGTAGTGAATTGCCCACATCGAGGGGGAAAATGATATCTGGGTTATTGTGTGTGTAGTGAATTTCCCACATCGAGGGGGAAAGTGATATCTGGGTTATTGTGTGTAGTTAATTCCCCACATCGAGGGGGAAAGTGATATCTGGGTTGTGTGTAGTGAATTGCCCACATCGAGGGGGAAAGTGATATCTGGGTTATTGTGTGTAGTGAATTGCCCACATCGAAGGAGAAAGTGGTATCTGGGTTATCGTTGTGTGTAGTGAATTCCCCACATCGAGGGGGAAAGTGATAACTGGGTTATTGTGTGTAGTGAATTGCCCACATCGAGGGGGAAAGTGATATCGGGGTTATTGTTGTGTGTAGTGAATTGCCCACATCGAGGGGGAAAGTGATATCTGGGTTATTGGGTGTAGTGAATTGCCCACATCGAGGGGGAAAGTGATATCGGGGTTATTGCTGTGTGTAGTGAGTTGCCGTCATCGAGGGGAAAGTGATATCTGCGTTATTGTTGTGTGTAGTGAGTTGCCCACATCGAGGGGGAAAGTGATATCCGGGTTATTGTTGTGTGTAGTGAATTGCCCACATCGAGGGGGAAAGTGATATATGGGTTATTGTGTGTAGTGAATTGCCCACATCGAGGGGGAAAGTGATATCTGGGTTATTGTTGTGTCTAGTGAATTGCCCACATCGAGGGGGAAAGTGATATCGGGGTTATTGTTGTGTGTAGTGAATTGCCCACATCGAGGGGGAAAGTGATATCTGGGTTATTGTTGTGTGTAGTGGATTGCCCACATCGAGGGGGAAAGTGATATCTGGGTTATTGTGTGTAGTGAATTGCCCACATCGAGGGGGAAAGTGATATCTGGGTTATTGTTGTGTGTCGTGAATTGCCCACATCGAGGGGGAAAGTGATATCTGGGTTATAGTTGTGTAGTGAATTGCCCACATCGAGGGGGAAAGTGATATCTGGGTTATTGTTGTGTGTAGTGAATTGCCCACATCGAGGGGGAAAGTGATATCTGGGTTATTGTTGTGTGTAGTGGATTGCCCACATCGAGGGGGAAAGTCATATCTGGGTTATTGTGTGTAGTGAATTGCCCACATCGAGGGGGAAAGTGATATCTGGGTTGTTGTGTGTAGTGAATTGCCCACATCGAGGTGGAAAGTGATATCTGGGTTATTGTGTGTAGTGAATTGCCCACATCGAGGGGGAAAATGATATCTGGGTTATTGTGTGTGTAGTGATATTCCCACATCGAGGGGGAAAGTGATATCTGGGTTATTGCTGTTGTGTGTAGTGAATTGCCCAGATCGAGGGGGAAAGTGATATCCGGGTTATTGTGTGTAGTGAATTGCCCACATCGAGGGGGAAAATGATATCTGGGTTATTGTGTGTGTAGTGAATTTCCCACATCGAGGGGGAAAGTGATAGCTGGGTTATTGTGTGTAGTGAATTGCCCACATCGAGGGTGAAAGTGATGCCTGGGTTATTGTGTGTAGTGAATTGCCCACATCGAGGGGGAAAGTGATATCTGGGTTATTGTTGTGTGTAGTAATTTGCCCACATCGAGGGGGAAAGTGATATCTGGGTTATTGTGTGTAGTGAATTGCCCACATCGAGGGGGAAAGTGATATCTGGGTTATTGTTGTGTGCAGTGAATTGCCCACATCGAGGGGAAAGTGATATCTGGGTTATTGTTGTGTGTAGTGAATTTCCCACATCGAGGGGGAAAGTGATATCTGGGTTATTGTTGTGTGTAGTGAATTGCCCACATCGAGGGGGAAAGTGATATCTGGGTTATTGTGTGTAGTGAATTGCCCACATTGAGGGGGAAAGTGATATCTGGGTTATTGTTGTGTCTAGTGAATTGCCCACATCGAGGGGGAAAGTGATATCTGGGTTATTGTGTGTAGTGAATTGCCCACATCGAGGGTGAAAGTGATGTCTGGGTTATTGTGTGTAGTGAATTGCCCACATCGAGGGGGAAAGTGATATCTGGGTTATTGTTGTGTGTAGTGATTTGCCCACATCGAGGGGGAAAGTGATATCTGGGGTATTGTGTGTAGTGAATTGCCCACATCGAGGGGTAAAGTGATATCTGGGTTGTTGTGTGTAGTGATTTGCCCACATCGAGGGCGAAAGTGATATCTGGGTTATTGTGTGTAGTGAATTGCCCACATCGAGGGGGAAAGTGATATCTGGGTTATTGTTATGTGCAGTGAATTGCCACATCGAGGGGGAAAGTGATATCTGGGTTATTGCTGTGTGTAGTGAATTCCCCACATCGAGGGGGAAAGTGATATCTGGGTTATTGTTGTGTGTAGTGAATTGCCCACATCGAGGGGGAAAGTGATATCTGGGTTGTGTGTAGTGAATTGCCCACATCGAGGGGGAAAGTGATATCTGGGTTATTGTGTGTAGTGAATTGCCCACATCGAAGGGGAAAATGATATCTGGGTTATTGTTGTGTGTAGTGGTTTGCCCACATCGAGGGGGAAAGTGATATCTGGGTTATTGTTGTGTGTAGTGGATTGCCCATATCGAGGGGGAAAGTGATATCTGCGTTATTGTTGTGAGTAGTGAATTGCCCACATCGAGGGGGAAAGTGATATCTGGGTTATTGCTGTGTATAGTGAATTGCCCGCATCGAGGGGGAAAGTGATATCTGGGTTATTGTGTGTAGTGAATTGCCCACATCGAGGGGGAAAGTGATATCTGGGTTATTGTGTGTAGTGAATTGCCCACATCGAGGGGGAAAGTGATATCTGGGTTATTGTTGTGTGTAGTGATTTGCCCACATCGAGGGGGAAAGTGATATCTGGGTTATTGTTGTGTGTAGTGAATTGCCCACATCGAGGGGGAAAGTGATATCTGGGTTATTGCTGTGTGTAGTGAATTGCCCACATCGAGGGGGAAAGTGATATCTGGGTTATAGTTGTGTAGTGAATTGCCCACATCGAGGGGGAAAGTGATATCTGGGTTATTGTTGTGTGTAGTGAATTGCCCACATCGAGGGGGAAAGTGATATCTGGGTTATTGTTGTGTGTAGTGGATTGCCCACATCGAGGGGGAAAGTGATATCTGGGTTATTGCTGTTGTGTGTAGCGAATTGCCCACATCGAGGGGGAAAGTGATATCTGGGATATTGTTGTGTGTAGTGAATTGCCCACATCGAGGGGGAAAGTGATATCTGGGTTATTGTGTGTAGTGAATTGCCCACATCGAGGGGGAAAGTGATATCTGGGTTGTTGTGTGTAGTGAATTGCCCACATCGAGGTGGAAAGTAATATCTGGGTTATTGTGTGTAGTGAATTGCCCACATCGAGGGGGAAAATGATATCTGGGTTATTGTGTGTGTAGTGAATTTCCCACATCGAGGGGGAAAGTGATATCTGGGTTATTGCTGTTGTGTGTAGTGAATTGCCCACATCGAGGGGGAAAGTGATATCCGGGTTATTGCTGTGTATAGTGAATTGCCCGCATCGAGGGGGAAAGTGATATCTGGGTTATTGTGTGTAGTGAATTGCCCACATCGAGGGGGAAAGTGATATCTGGGTTATTGTGTGTAGTGAATTGCCCACATCGAGGGGGAAAGTGATATCTGGGTTATTGTTGTGTGTAGTGATTTGCCCACATCGAGGGGGAAAGTGATATCTGGGTTATTGTTGTGTGTAGTGAATTGCCCACATCGAGGGGGAAAGTGATATCTGGGTTATTGTTGTATGTAGTGAATTGCCCACATCGAGGGGGAAAGTGATATCTGGGTTATTGTTGTGTGTAGTGGATTGCCCACATCGAGGGGGAAAGTGATATCTGGGTTATTGTTGTGTGTAGTGGATTGCCCACATCGAGGGGGAAAGTGATATCTGGGTTATTGTTGTGAGTAGGGAATTGCCCACATCAAGGGGGAAAGTGATATCTGGGTTATTGCTGTGTATAGTGAATTGCCCGCATCGAGGGGGAAAGTGATATCTGGCTTATTGTGTGCAGTGAATTGCCCACATCGAGGGGGAAAGTGATATCTGGGTTATTGTGTGTAGTGAATTGCCCACATCGAGGGGGAAAGTGATATCTGGGTTATTGTTGTGTGTAGTGAAATTCCCACATCGAGGGGGAAATTGATATCTGGGTTATTGTGTGTAGTGAATTGCCCACATCGAGGGGGAAAGTGATATCTGGGTTATTGTTGTGTGTAGTGAATTGCCCACATCGAGGGGGAAAATGATATCTGGGTTATTGTGTGTGTAGTGAAATTCCCACATCGAGGGGGAAAGTGATATCTGGGTTATTGTGTGTAGTGAATTGCCCACATCGAGGGTGAAAGTGATGTCTGGGTTATTGTGTGTAGTGAATTGCCCACATCGAGGGGGAAAGTGATATCTGGGTTATTGTTTGTGTAGTGAAATTCCCACATCGAGGGGGAAAGTGATATCTGGGTTATTGTGTGTCGTGAATTGCCCACATCGAGGGAGAAAGTGATTTCTGGGTTATTGCTGTGTGTAGTGAATTGCCCACATCGAGGGGGAAAGTGATATCTGGGTTATTGTTATGTGCAGTGAATTGCCCACATCGAGGGGGAAAGTGATATCTGGGTTATTGTGTGTAGTGAATTGCCCACATCGAGGGGGAAAGTGATATCTGGGTTATTGTTGTGTGTAGTGAATTGCCCACATCGAGGGGGAAAATGATATCTGGGTTATTGTGTGTGTAGTGAATTTCCCACATCGAGGGGGAAAGTGATATCTGGGTTATTGTGTGTAGTGAATTGCCCACATCGAGTGTGAAAGTGATGTCTGGGTTATTGTGTGTAGTTAATTGCCCACATCGAGGGGGAAAGTGATATCTGGGTTATTGTGTGTAGTGAATTGCCCACATCGAGGGGGAAAATGATATCTGGGTTATTGTGTGTGTAGTGAATTTCCCACATCGAGGGGGAAAGTGATATCTGGGTTATTGTGTGTAGTGAATTCCCCACATCGAGGGGGAAAGTGATATCTGGGTTGTGTGTAGTGAATTGCCCACATCGAGGGGGAAAGTGATATCTGGGTTATTGTGTGTAGTGAATTGCCCACATCGAAGGAGAAAGTGGTATCTGGGTTATCGTTGTGTGTAGTGAATTCCCCACATCGAGGGGGAAAGTGATAACTGGGTTATTGTGTGTAGTGAATTGCCCACATCGAGGGGGAAAGTGATATCGGGGTTATTGTTGTGTGTAGTGAATTGCCCACATCGAGGGGGAAAGTGATATCTGGGTTATTGGGTGTAGTGAATTGCCCACATCGAGGGGGAAAGTGATATCGGGGTTATTGCTGTGTGTAGTGAGTTGCCGTCATCGAGGGGAAAGTGATATCTGCGTTATTGTTGTGTGTAGTGAGTTGCCCACATCGAGGGGGAAAGTGATATCCGGGTTATTGTTGTGTGTAGTGAATTGCCCACATCGAGGGGCAAAGTGATATATGGGTTATTGTGTGTAGTGAATTGCCCACATCGAGGGGGAAAGTGATATCTGGGTTATTGTTGTGTCTAGTGAATTGCCCACATCGAGGGGGAAAGTGATATCGGGGTTATTGTTGTGTGTAGTGAATTGCCCACATCGAGGGGGAAAGTGATATCTGGGTTATTGTTGTGTGTAGTGGATTGCCCACATCGAGGGGGAAAGTGATATCTGGGTTATTGTGTGTAGTGAATTGCCCACATCGAGGGGGAAAGTGATATCTGGGTTATTGTTGTGTGTAGTGGATTGCCCACATCGAGGGGGAAAGTGATATCTGGGTTATTGTTGTATGTAGTGAATTGCCCACATCGAGGGGGAATGTGATATCTGGGTTATTGTGTGTAGTGGATTGCCCACATCGAGGGGGAAAGTGATATCTGGGTTATTGTTGTGTGTAGTGGATTGCCCATATCGAGGGGGAAAGTGATATCTGCGTTATTGTTGTGAGTAGTGAATTGCCCACATCGAGGGGGAAAGTGATATCTGGGTTATTGCTGTGTATAGTGAATTGCCCGCATCGAGGTAGAAAGTGATATCTGGGTTATTGTGTGTAGTGAATTGCCCACATCGAGGGGGAAAGTGATATCTGGGTTATTGTGTGTAGTGAATTGCCCACATCGAGGGGGAAAGTGATATCTGGGTTATTGTTGTGTGTAGTGATTTGCCCACATCGAGGGGGAAAGTGATATCTGGGTTATTGTTGTGTGTAGTGAATTGCCCACATCGAGGGGGAAAGTGATATCTGGGTTATTGTTGTGTGTAGTGAATTGCCCACATCGAGGGGGAAAGTGATATCTGGGTTATAGTTGTGTAGTGAATTGCCCACATCGAGGGGGAAAGTGATATCTGGGTTATTGTTGTGTGTAGTGAATTGCCCACATCGAGGGGGAAAGTGATATCTGGGTTATTGTTGTGTGTAGTGGATTGCCCACATCGAGGGGGAAAGTGATATCTGGGTTATTGCTGTTGTGTGTAGCGAATTGCCCACATCGAGGGGGAAAGTGATATCTGGGATATTGTTGTGTGTAGTGAATTGCCCACATCGAGGGGGAAAGTGATATCTGGGTTATTGTTGTGTGTAGTGAATTGCCCACATCAAAGGGGAAAGTGTAATCTGGGTTATTGTTGTGTGGAGTGAATTGCCCACATCGAGGGGGAAAGTGATATCTGGGTTATTGTGTGTAGTGAATTGCCCACATCGAGGGGGAAAGTGATATCTGGGTTGTTGTGTGTAGTGAATTGCCCATATCGAGGTGGAAAGTGATATCTGTGTTATTGTGTGTAGTGAATTGCCCACATCGAGGGGGAAAATGATATCTGGGTTATTGTGTGTGTAGTGAATTTCCCACATCGAGGGGGAAAGTGATATCTGGGTTATTGCTGTTGTGTGTAGTGAATTGCCCACATCGAGGGGGAAAGTGATATCCGGGTTATTGTGTGTAGTGAATTGCCCACATCGAGGGGGAAAATGATATCTGGGTTATTGTGTGTGTAGTGAATTTCCCACATCGAGGGGGAAAGTGATATCTGGGTTATTGTGTGTAGTGAATTGCCCACATCGAGGGTGAAAGTGATGCCTGGGTTATTGTGTGTAGTGAATTGCCCACATCGAGGGGGAAAGTGATATCTGGGTTATTGTTGTGTGTAGTAATTTGCCCACATCGAGGGGGAAAGTGATATCTGGGTTATTGTTGTGTGTAGTGAATTGCCCACATCGAGGGGGAAAGTGTAATCTGGGTTATTGTTGTGTGGAGTGAATTGCCCACATCGAGGGGGAAAGTGATATCTGGGTTATTGTGTGTAGTGAATTGCCCACATCGAGGGGGAAAGTGATATCTGGGTTGTTGTGTGTAGTGAATTGCCCACATCGAGGGGGAAAGTGATATCTGGGTTATTGTGTGTAGTGGATTGCCCACATCGAGGGGGAAAGTGATATCTGGGTTATTGTTGTGTGTAGTGGATTGCCCATATCGAGGGGGAAAGTGATATCTGCGTTATTGTTGTGAGTAGTGAATTGCCCACATCGAGGGGGAAAGTGATATCTGGGTTATTGCTGTGTATAGTGAATTGCCCGCATCGAGGTAGAAAGTGATATCTGGGTTATTGTGTGTAGTGAATTGCCCACATCGAGGGGGAAAGTGATATCTGGGTTATTGTGTGTAGTGAATTGCCCACATCGAGGGGGAAAGTGATATCTGGGTTATTGTTGTGTGTAGTGATTTGCCCACATCGAGGGGGAAAGTGATATCTGGGTTATTGTTGTGTGTAGTGAATTGCCCACATCGAGGGGGAAAGTGATATCTGGGTTATTGTTGTGTGTAGTGAATTGCCCACATCGAGGGGGAAAGTGATATCTGGGTTATAGTTGTGTAGTGAATTGCCCACATCGAGGGGGAAAGTGATATCTGGGTTATTGTTGTGTGTAGTGAATTGCCCACATCGAGGGGGAAAGTGATATCTGGGTTATTGTTGTGTGTAGTGGATTGCCCACATCGAGGGGGAAAGTGATATCTGGGTTATTGCTGTTGTGTGTAGCGAATTGCCCACATCGAGGGGGAAAGTGATATCTGGGATATTGTTGTGTGTAGTGAATTGCCCACATCGAGGGGGAAAGTGATATCTGGGTTATTGTTGTGTGTAGTGAATTGCCCACATCAAAGGGGAAAGTGTAATCTGGGTTATTGTTGTGTGGAGTGAATTGCCCACATCGAGGGGGAAAGTGATATCTGGGTTATTGTGTGTAGTGAATTGCCCACATCGAGGGGGAAAGTGATATCTGGGTTGTTGTGTGTAGTGAATTGCCCATATCGAGGTGGAAAGTGATATCTGTGTTATTGTGTGTAGTGAATTGCCCACATCGAGGGGGAAAATGATATCTGGGTTATTGTGTGTGTAGTGAATTTCCCACATCGAGGGGGAAAGTGATATCTGGGTTATTGCTGTTGTGTGTAGTGAATTGCCCACATCGAGGGGGAAAGTGATATCCGGGTTATTGTGTGTAGTGAATTGCCCACATCGAGGGGGAAAATGATATCTGGGTTATTGTGTGTGTAGTGAATTTCCCACATCGAGGGGGAAAGTGATATCTGGGTTATTGTGTGTAGTGAATTGCCCACATCGAGGGTGAAAGTGATGCCTGGGTTATTGTGTGTAGTGAATTGCCCACATCGAGGGGGAAAGTGATATCTGGGTTGTTGTTGTGTGTAGTAATTTGCCCACATCGAGGGGGAAAGTGATATCTGGGTTATTGTTGTGTGTAGTGAATTGCCCACATCGAGGGGGAAAGTGTAATCTGGGTTATTGTTGTGTGGAGTGAATTGCCCACATCGAGGGGGAAAGTGATATCTGGGTTATTGTGTGTAGTGAATTGCCCACATCGAGGGGGAAAGTGATATCTGGGTTGTTGTGTGTAGTGAATTGCCCACATCGAGGTGGAAAGTGATATCTGGGTTATTGTGTGTAGTGAATTGCCCACATCGAGGGGGAAAATGATATCTGGGTTATTGTGTGTGTAGTGAATTTCCCACATCGAGTGGGAAAGTGATATCTGGGTTATTGTGTGTAGTGAATTGCCCACATCGAGGGGGAAAATGATATCTGGGTTATTGTGTGTGTAGTGAATTTCCCACATCGAGGGGGAAAGTGATATCTGGGTTATTGCTGTTGTGTGTAGTGAATTGCCCACATCGAGGGGGAAAGTGATATCCGGGTTATTGTGTGTAGTGGATTGCCCACATCGAGGGGGAAAATGATATCTGGGTTATTGTGTGTGTAGTGAATTTCCCACATCGAGGGGGAAAGTGATATCTGGGTTATTGTGTGTAGTGAATTGCCCACATCGAGGGTGAAAGTGATGCCTGGGTTATTGTGTGTAGTGAATTGCCCACATCGAGGGGGAAAGTGATATCTGGGTTATTGTTGTGTGTAGTAATTTGCCCACATCGAGGGGGAAAGTGATATCTGGGTTATTGTTGTGTGTAGTGAATTGCCCACATCGAGGGGGAAAGTGTAATCTGGGTTATTGTTGTGTGGAGTGAATTGCCCACATCGAGGGGGAAAGTGATATCTGGGTTATTGTGTGTAGTGAATTGCCCACATCGAGGGGGAAAGTGATATCTGGGTTGTTGTGTGTAGTGAATTGCCCACATCGAGGTGGAAAGTGATATCTGGGTTATTGTGTGTAGTGAATTGCCCACATCGAGGGGGAAAATGATATCTGGGTTATTGTGTGTGCAGTGAATTTCCCACATCGAGGGGGAAAGTGATATCTGGGTTATTGCTGTTGTGTGTAGTGAATTGCCCACATCGAGGGGGAAAGTGATATCCGGGTTATTGTGGGTAGTGAATTGCCCACATCGAGGGGGAAAATGATATCTGGGTTATTGTGTGTGTAGTGAATTTCCCACATCGAGGGGGAAAGTGATATCTGGGTTATTGTGTGTAGTGAATTGCCCACATCGAGGGTGAAAGTGATGCCTGGGTTATTGTGTGTAGTGAATTGCCCACATCGAGGGGGAAAGTGATATCTGGGTTATTGTTGTGTGTAGTAATTTGCCCACATCGAGGGGGAAAGGGATATCTGGGTTATTGTGTGTAGTGAATTGCCCACATCGAGGGGGAAAGTGATATCTGGGTTATTTTTTGTGTGTAGTGAATTGCCCACATCGAGGGGAAAGTGATATCTGGGTTATTGTTGTGTATAGTGAATTTCCCACATCGAGGGGGAAAGTGATATCTGGGTTATTGTTGTGTGTAGTGAATTGCCCACATCGAGGGGGAAAGTGATATCTGGGTTATTGTGTGTAGTGAATTGCCCACATTGAGGGGGAAAGTGATATCTGGGTTATTGTTGTGTCTAGTGAATTGCCCACATCGAGGGGGAAAGTGATATCTGGGTTATTGTGTGTCGTGAATTGCCCACATCGAGGGTGAAAGTGATGTCTGGGTTATTGTGTGTAGTGAATTGCCCACATCGAGGGGGAAAGTGATATCTGGGTTATTGTTGTGTGTAGTGATTTGCCCACATCGAGGGGGAAAGTGATATCTGGGGTATTGTGTGTAGTGAATTGCCCACATCGAGGGGTAAAGTGATATCTGGGTTGTTGTGTGTAGTGATTTGCCCACATCGAGGGCGAAAGTGATATCTGGGTTATTGTGTGTAGTGAATTGCCCACATCGAGGGGGAAAGTGATATCTGGGTTATTGTTATGTGCAGTGAATTGCCACATCGAGGGGGAAAGTGATATCTGGGTTATTGCTGTGTGTAGTGAATTCCCCACATCGAGGGGGAAAGCGATATCTGGGTTATTGTTGTGTGTAGTGAATTGCCCACATCGAGGGGGAAAGTGATATCTGGGTTGTGTGTAGTGAATTGCCCACATCGAGGGGGAAAGTGATATCTGGGTTATTGTGTGTAGTGAATTGCCCACATCGAAGGGGAAAGTGATATCTGGGTTATTGTTGTGTGTAGTGAATTGCCCACATCGAGGGGGAAAGTGGTATCTGGGTTATTGTTGTGTAGTGAATTGCCCACATCGAGGGGGAAAGTGATATCTGCGTTATTGTTGTGTGCAGTGAATTGCCCACATCGAGGGGAAAGTGATATCTGGGTTATTGTTGTGTGTAGTGAATTTCCCACATCGAGGGGGAAAGTGATATCTGGGTTATTGTTGTGTGTAGTGAATTGCCCACATCGAGGGGGAAAGTGATATCTGGGTTATTGTGTGTAGTGAATTGCTTACATCGAGGGAGAAAGTGATTTCTGGGTTATTGCTGTGTGTAGTGAATTGCCCACATCGAGGGGGAAAGTGATATCTGGATTATTGTTGTATGTTGTGAATTGCCCACATCGAGGGGGAAAGTGATATCTGGGTTATTGTTATGTGCAGTGAATTGCCCACATCGAGGGGGAAAGTGATATCTGGGTTATTGTGTGTAGTGAATTGCCCACATCGAGGGGGAAAGTGATATCTGGGTTATTGTTGTGTGTAGTGAATTGCCCACATCGAGGGGGAAAATGATATCTGGGTTATTGTGTGTGTAGTGAATTTCCCACATCGAGGGGGAAAGTGATATCTGGGTTATTGTGTGTAGTGAATTGCCCACATCGAGTGTGAAAGTGATGTCTGGGTTATTGTGTGTAGTTAATTGCCCACATCGAGGGGGAAAGTGATATCTGGGTTATTGTGTGTAGTGAATTGCCCACATCGAGGGGGAAAATGATATCTGGGTTATTGTGTGTGTAGTGAATTTCCCACATCGAGGGGGAAAGTGATATCTGGGTTATTGTGTGTAGTGAATTCCCCACATCGAGGGGGAAAGTGATATCTGGGTTGTGTGTAGTGAATTGCCCACATCGAGGGGGAAAGTGATATCTGGGTTATTGTGTGTAGTGAATTGCCCACATCGAAGGAGAAAGTGGTATCTGGGTTATCGTTGTGTGTAGTGAATTCCCCACATCGAGGGGGAAAGTGATAACTGGGTTATTGTGTGTAGTGAATTGCCCACATCGAGGGGGAAAGTGATATCGGGGTTATTGTTGTGTGTAGTGAATTGCCCACATCGAGGGGGAAAGTGATATCTGGGTTATTGGGTGTAGTGAATTGCCCACATCGAGGGGGAAAGTGATATCGGGGTTATTGCTGTGTGTAGTGAGTTGCCGTCATCGAGGGGAAAGTGATATCTGCGTTATTGTTGTGTGTAGTGAGTTGCCCACATCGAGGGGAAAGTGATATCTGGGTTATTGTTGTGTGTAGTGAATTTCCCACATCGAGGGGGAAAGTGATATCTGGGTTATTGTTGTGTGTAGTGAATTGCCCACATCGAGGGGGAAAGTGATATCTGGGTTATTGTGTGTAGTGAATTGCCCACATCGAGGGAGAAAGTGATTTCTGGGTTATTGCTGTGTGTAGTGAATTGCCCACATCGAGGGGGAAAGTGATATCTGGGTTATTGTTGTATGTTGTGAATTGCCCACATCGAGGGGGAAAGTGATATCTGGGTTATTGTTATGTGCAGTGAATTGCCCACATCGAGGGGGAAAGTGATATCTGGGTTATTGTGTGTAGTGAATTGCCCACATCGAGGGGGAAAGTGATATCTGGGTTATTGTTGTGTGTAGTGAATTGCCCACATCGAGGGGGAAAATGATATCTGGGTTATTGTGTGTGTAGTGAATTTCCCACATCGAGGGGGAAAGTGATATCTGGGTTATTGTGTGTAGTGAATTGCCCACATCGAGTGTGAAAGTGATGTCTGGGTTATTGTGTGTAGTTAATTGCCCACATCGAGGGGGAAAGTGATATCTGGGTTATTGTGTGTAGTGAATTGCCCACATCGAGGGGGAAAATGATATCTGGGTTATTGTGTGTGTAGTGAATTTCCCACATCGAGGGGGAAAGTGATATCTGGGTTATTGTGTGTAGTGAATTCCCCACATCGAGGGGGAAAGTGATATCTGGGTTGTGTGTAGTGAATTGCCCACATCGAGGGGGAAAGTGATATCTGGGTTATTGTGTGTAGTGAATTGCCCACATCGAAGGAGAAAGTGGTATCTGGGTTATCGTTGTGTGTAGTGAATTCCCCACATCGAGGGGGAAAGTGATAACTGGGTTATTGTGTGTAGTGAATTGCCCACATCGAGGGGGAAAGTGATATCGGGGTTATTGTTGTGTGTAGTGAATTGCCCACATCGAGGGGGAAAGTGATATCTGGGTTATTGGGTGTAGTGAATTGCCCACATCGAGGGGGAAAGTGATATTGGGGTATTGCTGTGTGTAGTGAGTTGCCGTCATCGAGGGGAAAGTGATATCTGCGTTATTATTGTGTGTAGTGAGTTGCCCACATCGAGGGGGAAAGTGATATCCGGGTTATTGTTGTGTGTAGTGAATTGCCCACATCGAGGGGGAAAGTGATATATGGGTTATTGTGTGTAGTGAATTGCCCACATCGAGGGGGAAAGTGATATCTGGGTTATTGTTGTGTCTAGTGAATTGCCCACGTCGAGGGGGAAAGTGATATCGGGGTTATTGTTGTGTGTAGTGAATTGCCCACATCGAGGGGGAAAGTGATATCTGGGTTATTGTTGTGTGTAGTGGATTGCCCGCATCGAGGGGGAAAGTGATATCTGGGTTATTGTGTGTAGTGAATTGCCCACATCGAGGGGGAAAGTGATATCTGGGTTATTGTTGTGTGTAGTGGATTGCCCACATCGAGGGGGAAAGTGATATCAGGGTTATTGTTGTATGTAGTGAATTGCCCACATCGAGGGGGAAAGTGATATCTGGGTTATTGTTGTGTGTAGTGGATTGCCCACATCGAGGGGGAAAGTGATATCTGGGTTATTGTTGTGTGTAGTGGATTGCCCATATCGAGGGGGAAAGTGATATCTGCGTTATTGTTGTGAGTAGTGAATTGCCCACATCGAGGGGGAAAGTGATATCTGGGTTATTGCTGTGTATAGTGAATTGCCCGCATCGAGGGGGAAAGTGATATCTGGGTTATTGTGTGTAGTGAATTGCCCACATCGAGGGGGAAAGTGATATCTGGGTTATTGTGTGTAGTGAATTGCCCACATCGAGGGGGAAAGTGATATCTGGGTTATTGTTGTGTGTAGTGATTTGCCCACATCGAGGGGGAAAGTGATATCTGGGTTATTATTGTGTGTAGTGAATTGCCCACATCGAGGGGGAAAGTGATATCTGGGTTATGGTTGTGTGTAGTGAATTGCCCACATCGAGGGGGAAAGTGATATCTGGGTTATTGTGTGTAGTGAATTGCCCACATCGAGGGAGAAAGTGATTTCTGGGTTATTGCTGTGTGTAGTGAATTGCCCACATCGAGGGGGAAAGTGATATCTGGATTATTGTTGTATGTTGTGAATTGCCCACATCGAGGGGGAAAGTGATATCTGGGTTATTGTTATGTGCAGTGAATTGCCCACATCGAGGGGGAAAGTGATATCTGGGTTATTGTGTGTGGTGAATTGCCCACATCGAGGGGGAAAGTGATATCTGGGTTATTGTTGTGTGTAGTGAATTGCCCACATCGAGGGGGAAAATGATATCTGGGTTATTGTGTGTGTAGTGAATTTCCCACATCGAGGGGGAAAGTGATATCTGGGTTATTGTGTGTAGTGAATTGCCCACATCGAGTGTGAAAGTGATGTCTGGGTTATTGTGTGTAGTTAATTGCCCACATCGAGGGGGAAAGTGATATCTGGGTTATTGTGTGTAGTGAATTGCCCACATCGAGGGGGAAAATGATATCTGGGTTATTGTGTGTGTAGTGAGTTTCCCACATCGAGGGGGAAAGTGATATCTGGGTTATTGTGTGTAGTGAATTCCCCACATCGAGGGGGAAAGTGATATCTGGGTTGTGTGTAGTGAATTGCCCACATCGAGGGGGAAAGTGATATCTGGGTTATTGTGTGTAGTGAATTGCCCACATCGAAGGAGAAAGTGGTATCTGGGTTATCGTTGTGTGTAGTGAATTCCCCACATCGAGGGGGAAAGTGATAACTGGGTTATTGTGTGTAGTGAATTGCCCACATCGAGGGGGAAAGTGATATCGGGGTTATTGTTGTGTGTAGTGAATTGCCCACATCGAGGGGGAAAGTGATATCTGGGTTATTGGGTGTAGTGAATTGCCCACATCGAGGGGGAAAGTGATATCGGGGTTATTGCTGTGTGTAGTGAGTTGCCGTCATCGAGGGGAAAGTGATATCTGCGTTATTGTTGTGTGTAGTGAGTTGCCCACATCGAGGGGAAAGTGATATCTGGGTTATTGTTGTGTGTAGTGAATTTCCCACATCGAGGGGGAAAGTGATATCTGGGTTATTGTTGTGTGTAGTGAATTGCCCACATCGAGGGGGAAAGTGATATCTGGGTTATTGTGTGTAGTGAATTGCCCACATCGAGGGAGAAAGTGATTTCTGGGTTATTGCTGTGTGTAGTGAATTGCCCACATCGAGGGGGAAAGTGATATCTGGGTTATTGTTGTATGTTGTGAATTGCCCACATCGAGGGGGAAAGTGATATCTGGGTTATTGTTATGTGCAGTGAATTGCCCACATCGAGGGGGAAAGTGATATCTGGGTTATTGTGTGTAGTGAATTGCCCACATCGAGGGGGAAAGTGATATCTGGGTTATTGTTGTGTGTAGTGAATTGCCCACATCGAGGGGGAAAATGATATCTGGGTTATTGTGTGTGTAGTGAATTTCCCACATCGAGGGGGAAAGTGATATCTGGGTTATTGTGTGTAGTGAATTGCCCACATCGAGTGTGAAAGTGATGTCTGGGTTATTGTGTGTAGTTAATTGCCCACATCGAGGGGGAAAGTGATATCTGGGTTATTGTGTGTAGTGAATTGCCCACATCGAGGGGGAAAATGATATCTGGGTTATTGTGTGTGTAGTGAATTTCCCACATCGAGGGGGAAAGTGATATCTGGGTTATTGTGTGTAGTGAATTCCCCACATCGAGGGGGAAAGTGATATCTGGGTTGTGTGTAGTGAATTGCCCACATCGAGGGGGAAAGTGATATCTGGGTTATTGTGTGTAGTGAATTGCCCACATCGAAGGAGAAAGTGGTATCTGGGTTATCGTTGTGTGTAGTGAATTCCCCACATCGAGGGGGAAAGTGATAACTGGGTTATTGTGTGTAGTGAATTGCCCACATCGAGGGGGAAAGTGATATCGGGGTTATTGTTGTGTGTAGTGAATTGCCCACATCGAGGGGGAAAGTGATATCTGGGTTATTGGGTGTAGTGAATTGCCCACATCGAGGGGGAAAGTGATATCGGGGTTATTGCTGTGTGTAGTGAGTTGCCGTCATCGAGGGGAAAGTGATATCTGCGTTATTATTGTGTGTAGTGAGTTGCCCACATCGAGGGGGAAAGTGATATCCGGGTTATTGTTGTGTGTAGTGAATTGCCCACATCGAGGGGGAAAGTGATATATGGGTTATTGTGTGTAGTGAATTGCCCACATCGAGGGGGAAAGTGATATCTGGGTTATTGTTGTGTCTAGTGAATTGCCCACGTCGAGGGGGAAAGTGATATCGGGGTTATTGTTGTGTGTAGTGAATTGCCCACATCGAGGGGGAAAGTGATATCTGGGTTATTGTTGTGTGTAGTGGATTGCCCACATCGAGGGGGAAAGTGATATCTGGGTTATTGTGTGTAGTGAATTGCCCACATCGAGGGGGAAAGTGATATCTGGGTTATTGTTGTGTGTAGTGGATTGCCCACATCGAGGGGGAAAGTGATATCAGGGTTATTGTTGTATGTAGTGAATTGCCCACATCGAGGGGGAAAGTGATATCTGGGTTATTGTTGTGTGTAGTGGATTGCCCACATCGAGGGGGAAAGTGATATCTGGGTTATTGTTGTGTGTAGTGGATTGCCCATATCGAGGGGGAAAGTGATATCTGCGTTATTGTTGTGAGTAGTGAATTGCCCACATCGAGGGGGAAAGTGATATCTGGGTTATTGCTGTGTATAGTGAATTGCCCGCATCGAGGGGGAAAGTGATATCTGGGTTATTGTGTGTAGTGAATTGCCCACATCGAGGGGGAAAGTGATATCTGGGTTATTGTGTGTAGTGAATTGCCCACATCGAGGGGGAAAGTGATATCTGGGTTATTGTTGTGTGTAGTGATTTGCCCACATCGAGGGGGAAAGTGATATCTGGGTTATTATTGTGTGTAGTGAATTGCCCACATCGAGGGGGAAAGTGATATCTGGGTTATGGTTGTGTGTAGTGAATTGCCCACATCGAGGGGGAAAGTGATATCTGGGTTATAGTTGTGTAGTGAATTGCCCACATCGAGGGGGAAAGTGATATCTGGGTTATTGTTGTGTGTAGTGAATTGCCCACATCGAGGGGGAAAGTGATATCTGGGTTATTGTTGTGTGTAGTGGATTGCCCACATCGAGGGGGAAAGTGATATCTGGGTTATTGTGTGTAGTGAATTGCCCACATCGAGGGGGAAAGTGATATCTGGGTTGTTGTGTGTAGTGAATTGCCCACATCGAGGTGGAAAGTGATATCTGGGTTATTGTGTGTAGTGAATTGCCCACATCGAGGGGGAAAATGATATCTGGGTTATTGTGTGTGTAGTGATATTCCCACATCGAGGGGGAAAGTGATATCTGGGTTATTGCTGTTGTGTGTAGTGAATTGCCCACATCGAGGGGGAAAGTGATATCCGGGTTATTGTGTGTAGTGAATTGCCCACATCGAGGGGGAAAATGATATCTGGGTTATTGTGTGTGTAGTGAATTTCCCACATCGAGGGGGAAAGTGATATCTGGGTTATTGTGTGTAGTGAATTGCCCACATCGAGGGTGAAAGTGATGCCTGGGTTATTGTGTGTAGTGAATTGCCCACATCGAGGGGGAAAGTGATATCTGGGTTATTGTTGTGTGTAGTAATTTGCCCACATCGAGGGGGAAAGTGAAATCTGGGTTATTGTGTGTAGTGAATTGCCCACATCGAGGGGGAAAGTGATATCTGGGTTATTGTTGTGTGTAGTGAATTGCCCACATCGAGGGGAAAGTGATATCTGGGTTATTGTTGTGTGTAGTGAATTTCCCACATCGAGGGGGAAAGTGATATCTGGGTTATTGTTGTGTGTAGTGAATTGCCCACATCGAGGGTGAAAGTGATGTCTGGGTTAATGTGTGTAGTGAATTGCCCACATCGAGGGGGAAAGTGATATCTGGGTTGTTGTTGTGTGTAGTGATTTGCCCACATCGAGGGGGAAAGTGATATCTGGGGTATTGTGTGTAGTGAATTGCCCACATCGAGGGGTAAAGTGATATCTGGGTTGTTGTGTGTAGTGATTTGCCCACATCGAGGGCGAAAGTGATATCTGGGTTATTGTGTGTAGTGAATTGCCCACATCGAGGGGGAAAGTGATATCTGGGTTATTGTTATGTGCAGTGAATTGCCACATCGAGGGGGAAAGTGATATCTGGGTTATTGCTGTGTGTAGTGAATTCCCCACATCGAGGGGGAAAGTGATATCTGGGTTATTGTTGTGTGTAGTGAATTGCCCACATCGAGGGGGAAAGTGATATCTGGGTTGTGTGTAGTGAATTGCCCACATCGAGGGGGAAAGTGATATCTGGGTTATTGTGTGTAGTGAATTGCCCACATCGAAGGGGAAAATGATATCTGGGTTATTGTTGTGTGTAGTGGATTGCCCACATCGAGGGGGAAAGTGATATCTGGGTTATTGTTGTGTGTAGTGGATTGCCCATATCGAGGGGGAAAGTGATATCTGCGTTATTGTTGTGAGTAGTGAATTGCCCACATCGAGGGGGAAAGTGATATCTGGGTTATTGCTGTGTATAGTGAATTGCCCGCATCGAGGGGGAAAGTGATATCTGGGTTATTGTGTGTCGTGAATTGCCCACATCGAGGGGGAAAGTGATATCTGGGTTATTGTGTGTAGTGAATTGCCCACATCGAGGGGGAAAGTGATATCTGGGTTATTGTTGTGTGTAGTGATTTGCCCACATCGAGGGGGAAAGTGATATCTGGGTTATTGTTGTGTGTAGTGAATTGCCCACATCGAGGGGGAAAGTGATATCTGGGTTATTGTTGTGTGTAGTGAATTGCCCACATCGAGGGGGAAAGTGATATCTGGGTTATAGTTGTGTAGTGAATTGCCCACATCGAGGGGGAAAGTGATATCTGGGTTATTGTTGTGTGTAGTGAATTGCCCACATCGAGGGGGAAAGTGATATCTGGGTTATTGTTGTGTGTAGTGGATTGCCCACATCGAGGGGGAAAGTGATAACTGGGTTATTGTGTGTAGTGAATTGCCCACATCGAGGGGGAAAGTGATATCGGGGTTATTGTTGTGTGTAGTGAATTGCCCACATCGAGGGGGAAAGTGATATCTGGGTTATTGGGTGTAGTGAATTGCCCACATCGAGGGGGAAAGTGATATCGGGGTTATTGCTGTGTGTAGTGAGTTGCCGTCATCGAGGGGAAAGTGATATCTGCGTTATTGTTGTGTGTAGTGAGTTGCCCACATCGAGGGGGAAAGTGATATCCGGGTTATTGTTGTGTGTAGTGAATTGCCCACATCGAGGGGCAAAGTGATATATGGGTTATTGTGTGTAGTGAATTGCCCACATCGAGGGGGAAAGTGATATCTGGGTTATTGTTGTGTCTAGTGAATTGCCCACATCGAGGGGGAAAGTGATATCGGGGTTATTGTTGTGTGTAGTGAATTGCCCACATCGAGGGGGAAAGTGATATCTGGGTTATTGTTGTGTGTAGTGGATTGCCCACATCGAGGGGGAAAGTGATATCTGGGTTATTGTGTGTAGTGAATTGCCCACATCGAGGGGGAAAGTGATATCTGGGTTATTGTTGTGTGTAGTGGATTGCCCACATCGAGGGGGAAAGTGATATCTGGGTTATTGTTGTATGTAGTGAATTGCCCACATCGAGGGGGAAAGTGATATCTGGGTTATTGTGTGTAGTGGATTGCCCACATCGAGGGGGAAAGTGATATCTGGGTTATTGTTGTGTGTAGTGGATTGCCCATATCGAGGGGGAAAGTGATATCTGCGTTATTGTTGTGAGTAGTGAATTGCCCACATCGAGGGGGAAAGTGATATCTGGGTTATTGCTGTGTATAGTGAATTGCCCGCATCGAGGTAGAAAGTGATATCTGGGTTATTGTGTGTAGTGAATTGCCCACATCGAGGGGGAAAGTGATATCTGGGTTATTGTGTGTAGTGAATTGCCCACATCGAGGGGGAAAGTGATATCTGGGTTATTGTTGTGTGTAGTGATTTGCCCACATCGAGGGGGAAAGTGATATCTGGGTTATTGTTGTGTGTAGTGAATTGCCCACATCGAGGGGGAAAGTGATATCTGGGTTATTGTTGTGTGTAGTGAATTGCCCACATCGAGGGGGAAAGTGATATCTGGGTTATAGTTGTGTAGTGAATTGCCCACATCGAGGGGGAAAGTGATATCTGGGTTATTGTTGTGTGTAGTGAATTGCCCACATCGAGGGGGAAAGTGATATCTGGGTTATTGTTGTGTGTAGTGGATTGCCCACATCGAGGGGGAAAGTGATATCTGGGTTATTGCTGTTGTGTGTAGCGAATTGCCCACATCGAGGGGGAAAGTGATATCTGGGATATTGTTGTGTGTAGTGAATTGCCCACATCGAGGGGGAAAGTGATATCTGGGTTATTGTTGTGTGTAGTGAATTGCCCACATCAAAGGGGAAAGTGTAATCTGGGTTATTGTTGTGTGGAGTGAATTGCCCACATCGAGGGGGAAAGTGATATCTGGGTTATTGTGTGTAGTGAATTGCCCACATCGAGGGGGAAAGTGATATCTGGGTTGTTGTGTGTAGTGAATTGCCCATATCGAGGTGGAAAGTGATATCTGTGTTATTGTGTGTAGTGAATTGCCCACATCGAGGGGGAAAATGATATCTGGGTTATTGTGTGTGTAGTGAATTTCCCACATCGAGGGGGAAAGTGATATCTGGGTTATTGCTGTTGTGTGTAGTGAATTGCCCACATCGAGGGGGAAAGTGATATCCGGGTTATTGTGTGTAGTGAATTGCCCACATCGAGGGGGAAAATGATATCTGGGTTATTGTGTGTGTAGTGAATTTCCCACATCGAGGGGGAAAGTGATATCTGGGTTATTGTGTGTAGTGAATTGCCCACATCGAGGGTGAAAGTGATGCCTGGGTTATTGTGTGTAGTGAATTGCCCACATCGAGGGGGAAAGTGATATCTGGGTTATTGTTGTGTGTAGTAATTTGCCCACATCGAGGGGGAAAGTGATATCTGGGTTATTGTTGTGTGTAGTGAATTGCCCACATCGAGGGGGAAAGTGTAATCTGGGTTATTGTTGTGTGGAGTGAATTGCCCACATCGAGGGGGAAAGTGATATCTGGGTTATTGTGTGTAGTGAATTGCCCACATCGAGGGGGAAAGTGATATCTGGGTTGTTGTGTGTAGTGAATTGCCCACATCGAGGTGGAAAGTGATATCTGGGTTATTGTGTGTAGTGAATTGCCCACATCGAGGGGGAAAATGATATCTGGGTTATTGTGTGTGTAGTGAATTTCCCACATCGAGTGGGAAAGTGATATCTGGGTTATTGTGTGTAGTGAATTGCCCACATCGAGGGGGAAAATGATATCTGGGTTATTGTGTGTGTAGTGAATTTCCCACATCGAGGGGGAAAGTGATATCTGGGTTATTGCTGTTGTGTGTAGTGAATTGCCCACATCGAGGGGGAAAGTGATATCCGGGTTATTGTGTGTAGTGGATTGCCCACATCGAGGGGGAAAATGATATCTGGGTTATTGTGTGTGAAGTGAATTTCCCACATCGAGGGGGAAAGTGATATCTGGGTTATTGTGTGTAGTGAATTGCCCACATCGAGGGTGAAAGTGATGCCTGGGTTATTGTGTGTAGTGAATTGCCCACATCGAGGGGGAAAGTGATATCTGGGTTATTGTTGTGTGTAGTAATTTGCCCACATCGAGGGGGAAAGTGATATCTGGGTTATTGTTGTGTGTAGTGAATTGCCCACATCGAGGGGGAAAGTGTAATCTGGGTTATTGTTGTGTGGAGTGAATTGCCCACATCGAGGGGGAAAGTGATATCTGGGTTATTGTGTGTAGTGAATTGCCCACATCGAGGGGGAAAGTGATATCTGGGTTGTTGTGTGTAGTGAATTGCCCACATCGAGGTGGAAAGTGATATCTGGGTTATTGTGTGTAGTGAATTGCCCACATCGAGGGGGAAAATGATATCTGGGTTATTGTGTGTGTAGTGAATTTCCCACATCGAGGGGGAAAGTGATATCTGGGTTATTGCTGTTGTGTGTAGTGAATTGCCCACATCGAGGGGGAAAGTGATATCCGGGTTATTGTGGGTAGTGAATTGCCCACATCGAGGGGGAAAATGATATCTGGGTTATTGTGTGTGTAGTGAATTTCCCACATCGAGGGGGAAAGTGATATCTGGGTTATTGTGTGTAGTGAATTGCCCACATCGAGGGTGAAAGTGATGCCTGGGTTATTGTGTGTAGTGAATTGCCCACATCGAGGGGGAAAGTGATATCTGGGTTATTGTTGTGTGTAGTAATTTGCCCACATCGAGGGGGAAAGGGATATCTGGGTTATTGTGTGTAGTGAATTGCCCACATCGAGGGGGAAAGTGATATCTGGGTTATTGTTGTGTGTAGTGAATTGCCCACATCGAGGGGAAAGTGATATCTGGGTTATTGTTGTGTATAGTGAATTTCCCACATCGAGGGGGAAAGTGATATCTGGGTTATTGTTGTGTGTAGTGAATTGCCCACATCGAGGGGGAAAGTGATATCTGGGTTATTGTGTGTAGTGAATTGCCCACATTGAGGGGGAAAGTGATATCTGGGTTATTGTTGTGTCTAGTGAATTGCCCACATCGAGGGGGAAAGTGATATCTGGGTTATTGTGTGTAGTGAATTGCCCACATCGAGGGTGAAAGTGATGTCTGGGTTATTGTGTGTAGTGAATTGCCCACATCGAGGGGGAAAGTGATATCTGGGTTATTGTTGTGTGTAGTGATTTGCCCACATCGAGGGGGAAAGTGATATCTGGGGTATTGTGTGTAGTGAATTGCCCACATCGAGGGGTAAAGTGATATCTGGGTTGTTGTGTGTAGTGATTTGCCCACATCGAGGGCGAAAGTGATATCTGGGTTATTGTGTGTAGTGAATTGCCCACATCGAGGGGGAAAGTGATATCTGGGTTATTGTTATGTGCAGTGAATTGCCACATCGAGGGGGAAAGTGATATCTGGGTTATTGCTGTGTGTAGTGAATTCCCCACATCGAGGGGGAAAGCGATATCTGGGTTATTGTTGTGTGTAGTGAATTGCCCACATCGAGGGGGAAAGTGATATCTGGGTTGTGTGTAGTGAATTGCCCACATCGAGGGGGAAAGTGATATCTGGGTTATTGTGTGCAGTGAATTGCCCACATCGAAGGGGAAAGTGATATCTGGGTTATTGTTGTGTGTAGTGAATTGCCCACATCGAGGGGGAAAGTGGTATCTGGGTTATTGTTGTGTAGTGAATTGCCCACATCGAGGGGGAAAGTGATATCTGCGTTATTGTTGTGTGCAGTGAATTGCCCACATCGAGGGGAAAGTGATATCTGGGTTATTGTTGTGTGTAGTGAATTTCCCACATCGAGGGGGAAAGTGATATCTGGGTTATTGTTGTGTGTAGTGAATTGCCCACATCGAGGGGGAAAGTGATATCTGGGTTATTGTGTGTAGTGAATTGCCCACATCGAGGGAGAAAGTGATTTCTGGGTTATTGCTGTGTGTAGTGAATTGCCCACATCGAGGGGGAAAGTGATATCTGGATTATTGTTGTATGTTGTGAATTGCCCACATCGAGGGGGAAAGTGATATCTGGGTTATTGTTATGTGCAGTGAATTGCCCACATCGAGGGGGAAAGTGATATCTGGGTTATTGTGTGTAGTGAATTGCCCACATCGAGGGGGAAAGTGATATCTGGGTTATTGTTGTGTGTAGTGAATTGCCCACATCGAGGGGGAAAATGATATCTGGGTTATTGTGTGTGTAGTGAATTTCCCACATCGAGGGGGAAAGTGATATCTGGGTTATTGTGTGTAGTGAATTGCCCACATCGAGTGTGAAAGTGATGTCTGGGTTATTGTGTGTAGTTAATTGCCCACATCGAGGGGGAAAGCGATATCTGGGTTATTGTGTGTAGTGAATTGCCCACATCGAGGGGGAAAATGATATCTGGGTTATTGTGTGTGTAGTGAATTTCCCACATCGAGGGGGAAAGTGATATCTGGGTTATTGTGTGTAGTGAATTCCCCACATCGAGGGGGAAAGTGATATCTGGGTTGTGTGTAGTGAATTGCCCACATCGAGGGGGAAAGTGATATCTGGGTTATTGTGTGTAGTGAATTGCCCACATCGAAGGAGAAAGTGGTATCTGGGTTATCGTTGTGTGTAGTGAATTCCCCACATCGAGGGGGAAAGTGATAACTGGGTTATTGTGTGTAGTGAATTGCCCACATCGAGGGGGAAAGTGATATCGGGGTTATTGTTGTGTGTAGTGAATTGCCCACATCGAGGGGGAAAGTGATATCTGGGTTATTGGGTGTAGTGAATTGCCCACATCGAGGGGGAAAGTGATATCGGGGTTATTGCTGTGTGGAGTGAGTTGCCGTCATCGAGGGGAAAGTGATATCTGCGTTATTGTTGTGTGTAGTGAGTTGCCCACATCGAGGGGAAAGTGATATCTGGGTTATTGTTGTGTGTAGTGAATTTCCCACATCGAGGGGGAAAGTGATATCTGGGTTATTGTTGTGTGTAGTGAATTGCCCACATCGAGGGGGAAAGTGATATCTGGGTTATTGTGTGTAGTGAATTGCCCACATCGAGGGAGAAAGTGATTTCTGGGTTATTGCTGTGTGTAGTGAATTGCCCACATCGAGGGGGAAAGTGATATCTGGGTTATTGTTGCATGTTGTGAATTGCCCACATCGAGGGGGAAAGTGATATCTGGGTTATTGTTATGTGCAGTGAATTGCCCACATCGAGGGGGAAAGTGATATCTGGGTTATTGTGTGTAGTGAATTGCCCACATCGAGGGGGAAAGTGATATCTGGGTTATTGTTGTGTGTAGTGAATTGCCCACATCGAGGGGGAAAATGATATCTGGGTTATTGTGTGTGTAGTGAATTTCCCACATCGAGGGGGAAAGTGATATCTGGGTTATTGTGTGTAGTGAATTGCCCACATCGAGTGTGAAAGTGATGTCTGGGTTATTGTGTGTAGTTAATTGCCCACATCGAGGGGGAAAGTGATATCTGGGTTATTGTGTGTAGTGAATTGCCCACATCGAGGGGGAAAATGATATCTGGGTTATTGTGTGTGTAGTGAATTTCCCACATCGAGGGGGAAAGTGATATCTGGGTTATTGTGTGTAGTGAATTCCCCACATCGAGGGGGAAAGTGATATCTGGGTTGTGTGTAGTGAATTGCCCACATCGAGGGGGAAAGTGATATCTGGGTTATTGTGTGTAGTGAATTGCCCACATCGAAGGAGAAAGTGGTATCTGGGTTATCGTTGTGTGTAGTGAATTCCCCACATCGAGGGGGAAAGTGATAACTGGGTTATTGTGTGTAGTGAATTGCCCACATCGAGGGGGAAAGTGATATCGGGGTTATTGTTGTGTGTAGTGAATTGCCCACATCGAGGGGGAAAGTGATATCTGGGTTATTGGGTGTAGTGAATTGCCCACATCGAGGGGGAAAGTGATATCGGGGTTATTGCTGTGTGTAGTGAATTTCCCACATCGAGGGGGAAAGTGATATCTGGGTTATTGTGTGTAGTGAATTCCCCACATCGAGGGGGAAAGTGATATCTGGGTTGTGTGTAGTGAATTGCCCACATCGAGGGGGAAAGTGATATCTGGGTTATTGTGTGTAGTGAATTGCCCACATCGAAGGAGAAAGTGGTATCTGGGTTATCGTTGTGTGTAGTGAATTCCCCACATCGAGGGGGAAAGTGATAACTGGGTTATTGTGTGTAGTGAATTGCCCACATCGAGGGGGAAAGTGATATCGGGGTTATTGTTGTGTGTAGTGAATTGCCCACATCGAGGGGGAAAGTGATATCTGGGTTATTGGGTGTAGTGAATTGCCCACATCGAGGGGGAAAGTGATATCGGGGTTATTGCTGTGTGGAGTGAGTTGCCGTCATCGAGGGGAAAGTGATATCTGCGTTATTGTTGTGTGTAGTGAGTTGCCCACATCGAGGGGAAAGTGATATCTGGGTTATTGTTGTGTGTAGTGAATTTCCCACATCGAGGGGGAAAGTGATATCTGGGTTATTGTTGTGTGTAGTGAATTGCCCACATCGAGGGGGAAAGTGATATCTGGGTTATTGTGTGTAGTGAATTGCCCACATCGAGGGAGAAAGTGATTTCTGGGTTATTGCTGTGTGTAGTGAATTGCCCACATCGAGGGGGAAAGTGATATCTGGGTTATTGTTGCATGTTGTGAATTGCCCACATCGAGGGGGAAAGTGATATCTGGGTTATTGTTATGTGCAGTGAATTGCCCACATCGAGGGGGAAAGTGATATCTGGGTTATTGTGTGTAGTGAATTGCCCACATCGAGGGGGAAAGTGATATCTGGGTTATTGTTGTGTGTAGTGAATTGCCCACATCGAGGGGGAAAATGATATCTGGGTTATTGTGTGTGTAGTGAATTTCCCACATCGAGGGGGAAAGTGATATCTGGGTTATTGTGTGTAGTGAATTGCCCACATCGAGTGTGAAAGTGATGTCTGGGTTATTGTGTGTAGTTAATTGCCCACATCGAGGGGGAAAGTGATATCTGGGTTATTGTGTGTAGTGAATTGCCCACATCGAGGGGGAAAATGATATCTGGGTTATTGTGTGTGTAGTGAATTTCCCACATCGAGGGGGAAAGTGATATCTGGGTTATTGTGTGTAGTGAATTCCCCACATCGAGGGGGAAAGTGATATCTGGGTTGTGTGTAGTGAATTGCCCACATCGAGGGGGAAAGTGATATCTGGGTTATTGTGTGTAGTGAATTGCCCACATCGAAGGAGAAAGTGGTATCTGGGTTATCGTTGTGTGTAGTGAATTCCCCACATCGAGGGGGAAAGTGATAACTGGGTTATTGTGTGTAGTGAATTGCCCACATCGAGGGGGAAAGTGATATCGGGGTTATTGTTGTGTGTAGTGAATTGCCCACATCGAGGGGGAAAGTGATATCTGGGTTATTGGGTGTAGTGAATTGCCCACATCGAGGGGGAAAGTGATATCGGGGTTATTGCTGTGTGTAGTGAGTTGCCGTCATCGAGGGGAAAGTGATATCTGCGTTATTATTGTGTGTAGTGAGTTGCCCACATCGAGGGGGAAAGTGATATCCGGGTTATTGTTGTGTGTAGTGAATTGCCCACATCGAGGGGGAAAGTGATATATGGGTTATTGTGTGTAGTGAATTGCCCACATCGAGGGGGAAAGTGATATCTGGGTTATTGTTGTGTCTAGTGAATTGCCCACGTCGAGGGGGAAAGTGATATCGGGGTTATTGTTGTGTGTAGTGAATTGCCCACATCGAGGGGGAAAGTGATATCTGGGTTATTGTTGTGTGTAGTGGATTGCCCACATCGAGGGGGAAAGTGATATCTGGGTTATTGTGTGTAGTGAATTGCCCACATCGAGGGGGAAAGTGATATCTGGGTTATTGTTGTGTGTAGTGGATTGCCCACATCGAGGGGGAAAGTGATATCAGGGTTATTGTTGTATGTAGTGAATTGCCCACATCGAGGGGGAAAGTGATATCTGGGTTATTGTTGTGTGTAGTGGATTGCCCACATCGAGGGGGAAAGTGATATCTGGGTTATTGTTGTGTGTAGTGGATTGCCCATATCGAGGGGGAAAGTGATATCTGCGTTATTGTTGTGAGTAGTGAATTGCCCACATCGAGGGGGAAAGTGATATCTGGGTTATTGCTGTGTATAGTGAATTGCCCGCATCGAGGGGGAAAGTGATATCTGGGTTATTGTGTGTAGTGAATTGCCCACATCGAGGGGGAAAGTGATATCTGGGTTATTGTGTGTAGTGAATTGCCCACATCGAGGGGGAAAGTGATATCTGGGTTATTGTTGTGTGTAGTGATTTGCCCACATCGAGGGGGAAAGTGATATCTGGGTTATTATTGTGTGTAGTGAATTGCCCACATCGAGGGGGAAAGTGATATCTGGGTTATGGTTGTGTGTAGTGAATTGCCCACATCGAGGGGGAAAGTGATATCTGGGTTATAGTTGTGTAGTGAATTGCCCACATCGAGGGGGAAAGTGATATCTGGGTTATTGTTGTGTGTAGTGAATTGCCCACATCGAGGGGGAAAGTGATATCTGGGTTATTGTTGTGTGTAGTGGATTGCCCACATCGAGGGGGAAAGTGATATCTGGGTTATTGTGTGTAGTGAATTGCCCACATCGAGGGGGAAAGTGATATCTGGGTTGTTGTGTGTAGTGAATTGCCCACATCGAGGTGGAAAGTGATATCTGGGTTATTGTGTGTAGTGAATTGCCCACATCGAGGGGGAAAATGATATCTGGGTTATTGTGTGTGTAGTGATATTCCCACATCGAGGGGGAAAGTGATATCTGGGTTATTGCTGTTGTGTGTAGTGAATTGCCCACATCGAGGGGGAAAGTGATATCCGGGTTATTGTGTGTAGTGAATTGCCCACATCGAGGGGGAAAATGATATCTGGGTTATTGTGTGTGTAGTGAATTTCCCACATCGAGGGGGAAAGTGATATCTGGGTTATTGTGTGTAGTGAATTGCCCACATCGAGGGTGAAAGTGATGCCTGGGTTATTGTGTGTAGTGAATTGCCCACATCGAGGGGGAAAGTGATATCTGGGTTATTGTTGTGTGTAGTAATTTGCCCACATCGAGGGGGAAAGTGAAATCTGGGTTATTGTGTGTAGTGAATTGCCCACATCGAGGGGGAAAGTGATATCTGGGTTATTGTTGTGTGTAGTGAATTGCCCACATCGAGGGGAAAGTGATATCTGGGTTATTGTTGTGTGTAGTGAATTTCCCACATCGAGGGGGAAAGTGATATCTGGGTTATTGTTGTGTGTAGTGAATTGCCCACATCGAGGGTGAAAGTGATGTCTGGGTTAATGTGTGTAGTGAATTGCCCACATCGAGGGGGAAAGTGATATCTGGGTTGTTGTTGTGTGTAGTGATTTGCCCACATCGAGGGGGAAAGTGATATCTGGGGTATTGTGTGTAGTGAATTGCCCACATCGAGGGGTAAAGTGATATCTGGGTTGTTGTGTGTAGTGATTTGCCCACATCGAGGGCGAAAGTGATATCTGGGTTATTGTGTGTAGTGAATTGCCCACATCGAGGGGGAAAGTGATATCTGGGTTATTGTTATGTGCAGTGAATTGCCACATCGAGGGGGAAAGTGATATCTGGGTTATTGCTGTGTGTAGTGAATTCCCCACATCGAGGGGGAAAGTGATATCTGGGTTATTGTTGTGTGTAGTGAATTGCCCACATCGAGGGGGAAAGTGATATCTGGGTTGTGTGTAGTGAATTGCCCACATCGAGGGGGAAAGTGATATCTGGGTTATTGTGTGTAGTGAATTGCCCACATCGAAGGGGAAAATGATATCTGGGTTATTGTTGTGTGTAGTGGATTGCCCACATCGAGGGGGAAAGTGATATCAGGGTTATTGTTGTATGTAGTGAATTGCCCACATCGAGGGGGAAAGTGATATCTGGGTTATTGTTGTGTGTAGTGGATTGCCCACATCGAGGGGGAAAGTGATATCTGGGTTATTGTTGTGTGTAGTGGATTGCCCATATCGAGGGGGAAAGTGATATCTGCGTTATTGTTGTGAGTAGTGAATTGCCCACATCGAGGGGGAAAGTGATATCTGGGTTATTGCTGTGTATAGTGAATTGCCCGCATCGAGGGGGAAAGTGATATCTGGGTTATTGTGTGTAGTGAATTGCCCACATCGAGGGTGAAAGTGATATCTGGGTTATTGTGTGTAGTGAATTGCCCACATCGAGGGGGAAAGTGATATCTGGGTTATTGTTGTGTGTAGTGATTTGCCCACATCGAGGGGGAAAGTGATATCTGGGTTATTATTGTGTGTAGTGAATTGCCCACATCGAGGGGGAAAGTGATATCTGGGTTATGGTTGTGTGTAGTGAATTGCCCACATCGAGGGGGAAAGTGATATCTGGGTTATAGTTGTGTAGTGAATTGCCCACATCGAGGGGGAAAGTGATATCTGGGTTATTGTTGTGTGTAGTGAATTGCCCACATCGAGGGGGAAAGTGATATCTGGGTTATTGTTGTGTGTAGTGGATTGCCCACATCGAGGGGGAAAGTGATATCTGGGTTATTGTGTGTAGTGAATTGCCCACATCGAGGGGGAAAGTGATATCTGGGTTGTTGTGTGTAGTGAATTGCCCACATCGAGGTGGAAAGTGATATCTGGGTTATTGTGTGTAGTGAATTGCCCACATCGAGGGGGAAAATGATATCTGGGTTATTGTGTGTGTAGTGATATTCCCACATCGAGGGGGAAAGTGATATCTGGGTTATTGCTGTTGTGTGTAGTGAATTGCCCACATCGAGGGGGAAAGTGATATCCGGGTTATTGTGTGTAGTGAATTGCCCACATCGAGGGGGAAAATGATATCTGGGTTATTGTGTGTGTAGTGAATTTCCCACATCGAGGGGCAAAGTGATATCTGGGTTATTGTGTGTAGTGAATTGCCCACATCGAGGGTGAAAGTGATGCCTGGGTTATTGTGTGTAGTGAATTGCCCACATCGAGGGGGAAAGTGATATCTGGGTTATTGTTGTGTGTAGTAATTTGCCCACATCGAGGGGGAAAGTGAAATCTGGGTTATTGTGTGTAGTGAATTGCCCACATCGAGGGGGAAAGTGATATCTGGGTTATTGTTGTGTGTAGTGAATTGCCCACATCGAGGGGAAAGTGATATCTGGGTTATTGTTGTGTGTAGTGAATTTCCCACATCGAGGGGGAAAGTGATATCTGGGTTATTGTTGTGTGTAGTGAATTGCCCACATCGAGGGTGAAAGTGATGTCTGGGTTAATGTGTGTAGTGAATTGCCCACATCGAGGGGGAAAGTGATATCTGGGTTGTTGTTGTGTGTAGTGATTTGCCCACATCGAGGGGGAAAGTGATATCTGGGGTATTGTGTGTAGTGAATTGCCCACATCGAGGGGTAAAGTGATATCTGGGTTGTTGTGTGTAGTGATTTGCCCACATCGAGGGCGAAAGTGATATCTGGGTTATTGTGTGTAGTGAATTGCCCACATCGAGGGGGAAAGTGATATCTGGGTTATTGTTATGTGCAGTGAATTGCCACATCGAGGGGGAAAGTGATATCTGGGTTATTGCTGTGTGTAGTGAATTCCCCACATCGAGGGGGAAAGTGATATCTGGGTTATTGTTGTGTGTAGTGAATTGCCCACATCGAGGGGGAAAGTGATATCTGGGTTGTGTGTAGTGAATTGCCCACATCGAGGGGGAAAGTGATATCTGGGTTATTGTGTGTAGTGAATTGCCCACATCGAAGGGGAAAATGATATCTGGGTTATTGTTGTGTGTAGTGGATTGCCCACATCGAGGGGGAAAGTGATATCTGGGTTATTGTTGTGTGTAGTGGATTGCCCATATCGAGGGGGAAAGTGATATCTGCGTTATTGTTGTGAGTAGTGAATTGCCCACATCGAGGGGGAAAGTGATATCTGGGTTATTGCTGTGTATAGTGAATTGCCCGCATCGAGGGGGAAAGTGATATCTGGGTTATTGTGTGTAGTGAATTGCCCACATCGAGGGGGAAAGTGATATCTGGGTTATTGTGTGTAGTGAATTGCCCACATCGAGGGGGAAAGTGATATCTGGGTTATTGTTGTGTGTAGTGATTTGCCCACATCGAGGGGGAAAGTGATATCTGGGTTATTGTTGTGTGTAGTGAATTGCCCACATCGAGGGGGAAAGTGATATCTGGGTTATTGTTGTGTGTAGTGAATTGCCCACATCGAGGGGGAAAGTGATATCTGGGTTATAGTTGTGTAGTGAATTGCCCACATCGAGGGGGAAAGTGATATCTGGGTTATTGTTGTGTGTAGTGAATTGCCCACATCGAGGGGGAAAGTGATATCTGGGTTATTGTTGTGTGTAGTGGATTGCCCACATCGAGGGGGAAAGTGATATCTGGGTTATTGCTGTTGTGTGTAGCGAATTGCCCACATCGAGGGGGAAAGTGATATCTGGGATATTGTTGTGTGTAGTGAATTGCCCACATCGAGGGGGAAAGTGATATCTGGGTTATTGTTGTGTGTAGTGAATTGCCCACATCGAGGGGGAAAGTGTAATCTGGGTTATTGTTGTGTGGAGTGAATTGCCCACATCGAGGGGGAAAGTGATATCTGGGTTATTGTGTGTAGTGAATTGCCCACATCGAGGGGGAAAGTGATATCTGGGTTGTTGTGTGTAGTGAATTGCCCACATCGAGGTGGAAAGTAATATCTGGGTTATTGTGTGTAGTGAATTGCCCACATCGAGGGGGAAAATGATATCTGGGTTATTGTGTGTGTAGTGAATTTCCCACATCGAGGGGGAAAGTGATATCTGGATTATTGCTGTTGTGTGTAGTGAATTGCCCACATCGAGGGGGAAAGTGATATCCGGGTTATTGCTGTGTATAGTGAATTGCCCGCATCGAGGGGGAAAGTGATATCTGGGTTATTGTGTGTAGTGAATTGCCCACATCGAGGGGGAAAGTGATATCTGGGTTATTGTGTGTAGTGAATTGCCCACATCGAGGGGGAAAGTGATATCTGGGTTATTGTTGTGTGTAGTGATTTGCCCACATCGAGGGGGAAAGTGATATCTGGGTTATTGTTGTGTGTAGTGAATTGCCCACATCGAGGGGGAAAGTGATATCTGGGTTATTGTTGTATGTAGTGAATTGCCCACATCGAGGGGGAAAGTGATATCTGGGTTATTGTTGTGTGTAGTGGATTGCCCACATCGAGGGGGAAAGTGATATCTGGGTTATTGTTGTGTGTAGTGGATTGCCCATATCGAGGGGGAAAGTGATATCTGCGTTATTGTTGTGAGTAGTGAATTGCCCACATCGAGGGGGAAAGTGATATCTGGGTTATTGCTGTGTATAGTGAATTGCCCGCATCGAGGGGGAAAGTGATATCTGGGTTATTGTGTGTAGTGAATTGCCCACATCGAGGGGGAAAGTGATATCTGGGTTATTGTGTGTAGTGAATTGCCCGCATCGAGGGGGAAAGTGATATCTGGGTTATTGTGTGTAGTGAATTGCCCACATCGAGGGGGAAAGTGATATCTGGGTTATTGTGTGTAGTGAATTGCCCACATCGAGGGGGAAAGTGATATCTGGGTTATTGTTGTGTGTAGTGATTTGCCCACATCGAGGGGGAAAGTGATATCTGGGTTATTGTTGTGTGTAGTGAATTGCCCACATCGAGGGGGAAAGTGATATCTGGGTTATTGTTGTGTGTAGTGAATTGCCCACATCGAGGGGGAAAGTGATATCTGGGTTATAGTTGTGTAGTGAATTGCCCACATCGAGGGGGAAAGTGATATCTGGGTTATTGTTGTGTGTAGTGAATTGCCCACATCGAGGGGGAAAGTGATATCTGGGTTATTGTTGTGTGTAGTGGATTGCCCACATCGAGGGGGAAAGTGATATCTGGGTTATTGCTGTTGTGTGTAGCGAATTGCCCACATCGAGGGGGAAAGTGATATCTGGGATATTGTTGTGTGTCGTGAATTGCCCACATCGAGGGGGAAAGTGATATCTGGGTTATTGTTGTGTGTAGTGAATTGCCCACATCGAGGGGGAAAGTGTAATCTGGGTTATTGTTGTGTGGAGTGAATTGCCCACATCGAGGGGGAAAGTGATATCTGGGTTATTGTGTGTAGTGAATTGCCCACATCGAGGGGGAAAGTGATATCTGGGTTGTTGTGTGTAGTGAATTGCCCACATCGAGGTGGAAAGTAATATCTGGGTTATTGTGTGTAGTGAATTGCCCACATCGAGGGGGAAAATGATATCTGGGTTATTGTGTGTGTAGTGAATTTCCCACATCGAGGGGGAAAGTGATATCTGGATTATTGCTGTTGTGTGTAGTGAATTGCCCACATCGAGGGGGAAAGTGATATCCGGGTTATTGCTGTGTATAGTGAATTGCCCGCATCGAGGGGGAAAGTGATATCTGGGTTATTGTGTGTAGTGAATTGCCCACATCGAGGGGGAAAGTGATATCTGGGTTATTGTGTGTAGTGAATTGCCCACATCGAGGGGGAAAGTGATATCTGGGTTATTGTTGTGTGTAGTGATTTGCCCACATCGAGGGGGAAAGTGATATCTGGGTTATTGTTGTGTGTAGTGAATTGCCCACATCGAGGGGGAAAGTGATATCTGGGTTATTGTTGTATGTAGTGAATTGCCCACATCGAGGGGGAAAGTGATATCTGGGTTATTGTTGTGTGTAGTGGATTGCCCACATCGAGGGGGAAAGTGATATCTGGGTTATTGTTGTGTGTAGTGAATTTCCCACATCGAGGGGGAAAGTGATATCTGGGTTATTGTTGTGAGTAGTGAATTGCCCACATCGAGGGGGAAAGTGATATCTGGGTTATTGCTGTGTATAGTGAATTGCCCGCATCGAGGGGGAAAGTGATATCTGGCTTATTGTGTACAGTGAATTGCCCACATCGAGGGGGAAAGTGATATCTGGGTTATTGTTGTGTGTAGTGAATTGCCCACATCGAGGGGGAAAATGATATCTGGGTTATTGTGTGTGTAGTGAAATTCCCACATCGAGGGGGAAAGTGATATCTGGGTTATTGTGTGTAGTGAATTGCCCACATCGAGGGTGAAAGTGATGTCTGGGTTATTGTGTGTAGTGAATTGCCCACATCGAGGGGGAAAGTGATATCTGGGTTATTGTTTGTGTAGTGAAATTCCCACATCGAGGGGGAAAGTGATATCTGGGTTATTGTGTGTCGTGAATTGCCCACATCGAGGGAGAAAGTGATTTCTGGGTTATTGCTGTGTGTAGTGAATTGCCCACATCGAGGGGGAAAGTGATATCTGGGTTATTGTCGTATGTTGTGAATTGCCCACATCGAGGGGGAAAGTGATATCTGGGTTATTGTTATGTGCAGTGAATTGCCCACATCGAGGGGGAAAGTGATATCTGGGTTATTGTGTGTAGTGAATTGCCCACATCGAGGGGGAAAGTGATATCTGGGTTATTGTTGTGTGTAGTGAATTGCCCACATCGAGGGGGAAAATGATATCTGGGTTATTGTGTGTGTAGTGAATTTCCCACATCGAGGGGGAAAGTGATATCTGGGTTATTGTGTGTAGTGAATTGCCCACATCGAGTGTGAAAGTGATGTCTGGGTTATTGTGTGTAGTTAATTGCCCACATCGAGGGGGAAAGTGATATCTGGGTTATTGTGTGTAGTGAATTGCCCACATCGAGGGGGAAAATGATATCTGGGTTATTGTGTGTGTAGTGAATTTCCCACATCGAGGGGGAAAGTGATATCTGGGTTATTGTGTGTAGTGAATTCCCCACATCGAGGGGGAAAGTGATATCTGGGTTGTGTGTAGTGAATTGCCCACATCGAGGGGGAAAGTGATATCTGGGTTATTGTGTGTAGTGAATTGCCCACATCGAAGGAGAAAGTGGTATCTGGGTTATCGTTGTGTGTAGTGAATTCCCCACATCGAGGGGGAAAGTGATAACTGGGTTATTGTGTGTAGTGAATTGCCCACATCGAGGGGGAAAGTGATATCGGGGTTATTGTTGTGTGTAGTGAATTGCCCACATCGAGGGGGAAAGTGATATCTGGGTTATTGGGTGTAGTGAATTGCCCACATCGAGGGGGAAAGTGATATCGGGGTTATTGCTGTGTGTAGTGAGTTGCCGTCATCGAGGGGAAAGTGATATCTGCGTTATTGTTGTGTGTAGTGAGTTGCCCACATCGAGGGGGAAAGTGATATCCGGGTTATTGTTGTGTGTAGTGAATTGCCCACATCGAGGGGCAAAGTGATATATGGGTTATTGTGTGTCGTGAATTGCCCACATCGAGGGGGAAAGTGATATCTGGGTTATTGTTGTGTCTAGTGAATTGCCCACATCGAGGGGGAAAGTGATATCGGGGTTATTGTTGTGTGTAGTGAATTGCCCACATCGAGGGGGAAAGTGATATCTGGGTTATTGTTGTGTGTAGTGGATTGCCCACATCGAGGGGGAAAGTGATATCTGGGTTATTGTGTGTAGTGAATTGCCCACATCGAGGGGGAAAGTGATATCTGGGTTATTGTTGTGTGTAGTGGATTGCCCACATCGAGGGGGAAAGTGATATCTGGGTTATTGTTGTATGTAGTGAATTGCCCACATCGAGGGGGAAAGTGATATCTGGGTTATTGTTGTGTGTAGTGGATTGCCCACATCGAGGGGGAAAGTGATATCTGGGTTATTGTTGTGTGTAGTGGATTGCCCATATCGAGGGGGAAAGTGATATCTGCGTTATTGTTGTGAGTAGTGAATTGCCCACATCGAGGGGGAAAGTGATATCTGGGTTATTGCTGTGTATAGTGAATTGCCCGCATCGCGGGGGAAAGTGATATCTGGGTTATTGTGTGTAGTGAATTGCCCACATCGAGGGGGAAAGTGATATCTGGGTTATTGTGTGTAGTGAATTGCCCACATCGAGGGGGAAAGTGATATCTGGGTTATTGTTGTGTGTAGTGATTTGCCCACATCGAGGGGGAAAGTGATATCTGGGTTATTGTTGTGTGTAGTGAATTGCCCACATCGAGGGGGAAAGTGATATCTGGGTTATTGTTGTGTGTAGTGAATTGCCCACATCGAGGGGGAAAGTGATATCTGGGTTATAGTTGTGTAGTGAATTGCCCACATCGAGGGGGAAAGTGATATCTGGGTTATTGTTGTGTGTAGTGAATTGCCCACATCGAGGGGGAAAGTGATATCTGGGTTATTGTTGTGTGTAGTGGATTGCCCACATCGAGGGGGAAAGTGATATCTGGGTTATTGCTGTTGTGTGTAGCGAATTGCCCACATCGAGGGGGAAAGTGATATCTGGGATATTGTTGTGTGTAGTGAATTGCCCACATCGAGGGGGAAAGTGATATCTGGGTTATTGTTGTGTGTAGTGAATTGCCCACATCGAGGGGGAAAGTGTAATCTGGGTTATTGTTGTGTGGAGTGAATTGCCCACATCGAGGGGGAAAGTGATATCTGGGTTATTGTGTGTAGTGAATTGCCCACATCGAGGGGGAAAGTGATATCTGGGTTGTTGTGTGTAGTGAATTGCCCACATCGAGGTGGAAAGTGATATCTGGGTTATTGTGTGTAGTGAATTGCCCACATCGAGGGGGAAAATGATATCTGGGTTATTGTGTGTGTAGTGAATTTCCCACATCGAGGGGGAAAGTGATATCTGGGTTATTGCTGTTGTGTGTAGTGAATTGCCCACATCGAGGGGGAAAGTGATATCCGGGTTATTGTGTGTAGTGAATTGCCCACATCGAGGGGGAAAATGATATCTGGGTTATTGTGTGTGTAGTGAATTTCCCACATCGAGGGGGAAAGTGATATCTGGGTTATTGTGTGTAGTGAATTGCCCACATCGAGGGTGAAAGTGATGCCTGGGTTATTGTGTGTAGTGAATTGCCCACATCGAGGGGGAAAGTGATATCTGGGTTATTGTTGTGTGTAGTAATTTGCCCACATCGAGGGGGAAAGTGATATCTGGGTTATTGTTGTGTGTAGTGAATTGCCCACATCGAGGGGGAAAGTGTAATCTGGGTTATTGTTGTGTGGAGTGAATTGCCCACATCGAGGGGGAAAGTGATATCTGGGTTATTGTGTGTAGTGAATTGCCCACATCGAGGGGGAAAGTGATATCTGGGTTGTTGTGTGTAGTGAATTGCCCACATCGAGGTGGAAAGTGATATCTGGGTTATTGTGTGTAGTGAATTGCCCACATCGAGGGGGAAAATGATATCTGGGTTATTGTGTGTGTAGTGAATTTCCCACATCGAGGGGGAAAGTGATATCTGGGTTATTGCTGTTGTGTGTAGTGAATTGCCCACATCGAGGGGGAAAGTGATATCCGGGTTATTGTTGGTAGTGAATTGCCCACATCGAGGGGGAAAATGATATCTGGGTTATTGTGTGTGTAGTGAATTTCCCACATCGAGGGGGAAAGTGATATCTGGGTTATTGTGTGTAGTGAATTGCCCACATCGAGGGTGAAAGTGATGCCTGGGTTATTGTGTGTAGTGAATTGCCCACATCGAGGGGGAAAGTGATATCTGGGTTATTGTTGTGTGTAGTAATTTGCCCACATCGAGGGGGAAAGGGATATCTGGGTTATTGTGTGTAGTGAATTGCCCACATCGAGGGGGAAAGTGATATCTGGGTTATTGTTGTGTGTAGTGAATTGCCCACATCGAGGGGAAAGTGATATCTGGGTTATTGTTGTGTGTAGTGAATTTCCCACATCGAGGGGGAAAGTGATATCTGGGTTATTGTTGTGTGTAGTGAATTGCCCACATCGAGGGGGAAAGTGATATCTGGGTTATTGTGTGTAGTGAATTGCCCACATTGAGGGGGAAAGTGATATCTGGGTTATTGTTGTGTCTAGTGAATTGCCCACATCGAGGGGGAAAGTGATATCTGGGTTATTGTGTGTAGTGAATTGCCCACATCGAGGGGTAAAGTGATATCTGGGTTGTTGTGTGTAGTGATTTGCCCACATCGAGGGCGAAAGTGATATCTGGGTTATTGTGTGTAGTGAATTGCCCACATCGAGGGGGAAAGTGATATCTGGGTTATTGTTATGTGCAGTGAATTGCCACATCGAGGGGGAAAGTGATATCTGGGTTATTGCTGTGTGTAGTGAATTCCCCACATCGAGGGGGAAAGTGATATCTGGGTTATTGTTGTGTGTAGTGAATTGCCCACATCGAGGGGGAAAGTGATATCTGGGTTGTGTGTAGTGAATTGCCCACATCGAGGGGGAAAGTGAAATCTGGGTTATTGTGTGTAGTGAATTGCCCACATCGAAGGGGAAAGTGATATCTGGGTAATTGTTGTGTGTAGTGAATTGCCCACATCGAGGGGGAAAGTGGTATCTGGGTTATTGTTGTGTAGTGAATTGCCCACATCGAGGGGGAAAGTGATATCTGCGTTATTGTTGTGTGCAGTGAATTGCCCACATCGAGGGGAAAGTGATATCTGGGTTATTGTTGTGTGTAGTGAATTTCCCACATCGAGGGGGAAAGTGATATCTGGGTTATTGTTGTGTGTAGTGAATTGCCCACATCGAGGGGGAAAGTGATATCTGGGTTATTGTGTGTAGTGAATTGCCCACATCGAGGGGGAAAGTGATATCTGGGTTATTGTGTGTAGTAAATTGCCCACATCGAGGGGGAAAGTAATATCTGGGTTATTGTTGTGTGTAGTGAATTGCCCACATCGAGGGGGAAAGTGATATCTGGGTTATTGTTGTGTGCAGTGAATTGCCCACATCGAGGGGGAAAGTGATATCTGGGTTATTGCTGTGTGTAGTGAATTACCCACATCGAGGGGGAAAGTGTAATCTGGGTTATTGTTGTGTGGAGTGAATTGCCCACATCGAGGGGGAAAGTGATATCTGGGTTGTTGTGTGTAGTGATTTGCCCACATCGAGGGCGAAAGTGATATCTGGGTTATTGTGTGTAGTGAATTGCCCACATCGAGGGGGAAAGTGATATCTGGGTTATTGTTATGTGCAGTGAATTGCCACATCGAGGGGGAAAGTGATATCTGGGTTATTGTTGTGTGTAGTGGATTGCCCACATCGAGGGGGAAAGTGATATCTGGGTTATTGTTGTATGTAGTGAATTGCCCACATCGAGGGGGAAAGTGATATCTGGGTTATTGTTGTGTGTAGTGGATTGCCCACATCGAGGGGGAAAGTGATATCTGGGTTATTGTTGTGTGTAGTGGATTGCCCATATCGAGGGGGAAAGTGATATCTGCGTTATTGTTGTGAGTAGTGAATTGCCCACATCGAGGGGGAAAGTGATATCTGGGTTATTGTTGTGTGTAGTGGATTGCCCATATCGAGGGGGAAAGTGATATCTGCGTTATTGTTGTGAGTAGTGAATTGCCCACATCGAGGGGGAAAGTGATATCTGGGTTATTGCTGTGTATAGTGAATTGCCCGCATCGAGGGGGAAAGTGATATCTGGGTTATTGTGTGTAGTGAATTGCCCACATCGAGGGGGAAAGTGATATCTGGGTTATTGTGTGTAGTGAATTGCCCACATCGAGGGGGAAAGTGATATCTGGGTTATTGTTGTGTGTAGTGATTTGCCCACATCGAGGGGGAAAGTGATATCTGGGTTATTATTGTGTGTAGTGAATTGCCCACATCGAGGGGGAAAGTGATATCTGGGTTATGGTTGTGTGTAGTGAATTGCCCACATCGAGGGGGAAAGTGATATCTGGGTTATAGTTGTGTAGTGAATTGCCCACATCGAGGGGGAAAGTGATATCTGGGTTATTGTTGTGTGTAGTGAATTGCCCACATCGAGGGGGAAAGTGATATCTGGGTTATTGTTGTGTGTAGTGGATTGCCCACATCGAGGGGGAAAGTGATATCTGGGTTATTGTGTGTAGTGAATTGCCCACATCGAGGGGGAAAGTGATATCTGGGTTGTTGTGTGTAGTGAATTGCCCACATCGAGGTGGAAAGTGATATCTGGGTTATTGTGTGTGTAGTGATATTCCCACATCGAGGGGGAAAGTGATATCTGGGTTATTGCTGTTGTGTGTAGTGAATTGCCCACATCGAGGGGGAAAGTGATATCCGGGTTATTGTGTGTAGTGAATTGCCCACATCGAGGGGGAAAATGATATCTGGGTTATTGTGTGTGTAGTGAATTTCCCACATCGAGGGGGAAAGTGATATCTGGGTTATTGTGTGTAGTGAATTGCCCACATCGAGGGTGAAAGTGATGCCTGGGTTATTGTGTGTAGTGAATTGCCCACATCGAGGGGGAAAGTGATATCTGGGTTATTGTTGTGTGTAGTAATTTGCCCACATCGAGGGGGAAAGTGATATCTGGGTTATTGTGTGTAGTGAATTGCCCACATCGAGGGGGAAAGTGATATCTGGGTTATTGTTGTGTGTAGTGAATTGCCCACATCGAGGGGAAAGTGATATCTGGGTTATTGTTGTGTGTAGTGAATTTCCCACATCGAGGGGGAAAGTGATATCTGGGTTATTGTTGTGTGTAGTGAATTGCCCACATCGAGGGTGAAAGTGATGTCTGGGTTAATGTGTGTAGTGAATTGCCCACATCGAGGGGGAAAGTGATATCTGGGTTGTTGTTGTGTGTAGTGATTTGCCCACATCGAGGGGGAAAGTGATATCTGGGGTATTGTGTGTAGTGAATTGCCCACATCGAGGGGTAAAGTGATATCTGGGTTGTTGTGTGTAGTGATTTGCCCACATCGAGGGCGAAAGTGATATCTGGGTTATTGTGTGTAGTGAATTGCCCACATCGAGGGGGAAAGTGATATCTGGGTTATTGTTATGTGCAGTGAATTGCCACATCGAGGGGGAAAGTGATATCTGGGTTATTGCTGTGTGTAGTGAATTCCCCACATCGAGGGGGAAAGTGATATCTGGGTTATTGTTGTGTGTAGTGAATTGCCCACATCGAGGGGGAAAGTGATATCTGGGTTGTGTGTAGTGAATTGCCCACATCGAGGGGGAAAGTGATATCTGGGTTATTGTGTGTAGTGAATTGCCCACATCGAAGGGGAAAATGATATCTGGGTTATTGTTGTGTGTAGTGGATTGCCCACATCGAGGGGGAAAGTGATATCTGGGTTATTGTTGTGTGTAGTGGATTGCCCATATCGAGGGGGAAAGTGATATCTGCGTTATTGTTGTGAGTAGTGAATTGCCCACATCGAGGGGGAAAGTGATATCTGGGTTATTGCTGTGTATAGTGAATTGCCCGCATCGAGGGGGAAAGTGATATCTGGGTTATTGTGTGTAGTGAATTGCCCACATCGAGGGGGAAAGTGATATCTGGGTTATTGTGTGTAGTGAATTGCCCACATCGAGGGGGAAAGTGATATCTGGGTTATTGTTGTGTGTAGTGATTTGCCCACATCGAGGGGGAAAGTGATATCTGGGTTATTGTTGTGTGTAGTGAATTGCCCACATCGAGGGGGAAAGTGATATCTGGGTTATTGTTGTGTGTAGTGAATTGCCCACATCGAGGGGGAAAGTGATATCTGGGTTATAGTTGTGTAGTGAATTGCCCACATCGAGGGGGAAAGTGATATCTGGGTTATTGTTGTGTGTAGTGAATTGCCCACATCGAGGGGGAAAGTGTAATCTGGGTTATTGTTGTGTGGAGTGAATTGCCCACATCGAGGGGGAAAGTGATATCTGGGTTATTGCTGTGTATAGTGAATTGCCCGCATCGAGGGGGAAAGTGATATCTGGGTTATTGTGTGTAGTGAATTGCCCACATCGAGGGGGAAAGTGATATCTGGGTTATTGTGTGTAGTGAATTGCCCACATCGAGGGGGAAAGTGATATCTGGGTTATTGTTGTGTGTAGTGATTTGCCCACATCGAGGGGGAAAGTGATATCTGGGTTATTGTTGTGTGTAGTGAATTGCCCACATCGAGGGGGAAAGTGATATCTGGGTTATTGTTGTATGTAGTGAATTGCCCACATCGAGGGGGAAAGTGATATCTGGGTTATTGTTGTGTGTAGTGGATTGCCCACATCGAGGGGGAAAGTGATATCTGGGTTATTGTTGTGTGTAGTGAATTTCCCACATCGAGGGGGAAAGTGATATCTGGGTTATTGTTGTGAGTAGTGAATTGCCCACATCGAGGGGGAAAGTGATATCTGGGTTATTGCTGTGTATAGTGAATTGCCCGCATCGAGGGGGAAAGTGATATCTGGCTTATTGTGTACAGTGAATTGCCCACATCGAGGGGGAAAGTGATATCTGGGTTATTGTTGTGTGTAGTGAATTGCCCACATCGAGGGGGAAAATGATATCTGGGTTATTGTGTGTGTAGTGAAATTCCCACATCGAGGGGGAAAGTGATATCTGGGTTATTGTGTGTAGTGAATTGCCCACATCGAGGGTGAAAGTGATGTCTGGGTTATTGTGTGTAGTGAATTGCCCACATCGAGGGGGAAAGTGATATCTGGGTTATTGTTTGTGTAGTGAAATTCCCACATCGAGGGGGAAAGTGATATCTGGGTTATTGTGTGTCGTGAATTGCCCACATCGAGGGAGAAAGTGATTTCTGGGTTATTGCTGTGTGTAGTGAATTGCCCACATCGAGGGGGAAAGTGATATCTGGGTTATTGTTGTATGTTGTGAATTGCCCACATCGAGGGGGAAAGTGATATCTGGGTTATTGTTATGTGCAGTGAATTGCCCACATCGAGGGGGAAAGTGATATCTGGGTTATTGTGTGTAGTGAATTGCCCACATCGAGGGGGAAAGTGATATCTGGGTTATTGTTGTGTGTAGTGAATTGCCCACATCGAGGGGGAAAATGATATCTGGGTTATTGTGTGTGTAGTGAATTTCCCACATCGAGGGGGAAAGTGATATCTGGGTTATTGTGTGTAGTGAATTGCCCACATCGAGTGTGAAAGTGATGTCTGGGTTATTGTGTGTAGTTAATTGCCCACATCGAGGGGGAAAGTGATATCTGGGTTATTGTGTGTAGTGAATTGCCCACATCGAGGGGGAAAATGATATCTGGGTTATTGTGTGTGTAGTGAATTTCCCACATCGAGGGGGAAAGTGATATCTGGGTTATTGTGTGTAGTGAATTCCCCACATCGAGGGGGAAAGTGATATCTGGGTTGTGTGTAGTGAATTGCCCACATCGAGGGGGAAAGTGATATCTGGGTTATTGTGTGTAGTGAATTGCCCACATCGAAGGAGAAAGTGGTATCTGGGTTATCGTTGTGTGTAGTGAATTCCCCACATCGAGGGGGAAAGTGATAACTGGGTTATTGTGTGTAGTGAATTGCCCACATCGAGGGGGAAAGTGATATCGGGGTTATTGTTGTGTGTAGTGAATTGCCCACATCGAGGGGGAAAGTGATATCTGGGTTATTGGGTGTAGTGAATTGCCCACATCGAGGGGGAAAGTGATATCGGGGTTATTGCTGTGTGTAGTGAGTTGCCGTCATCGAGGGGAAAGTGATATCTGCGTTATTGTTGTGTGTAGTGAGTTGCCCACATCGAGGGGGAAAGTGATATCCGGGTTATTGTTGTGTGTAGTGAATTGCCCACATCGAGGGGCAAAGTGATATATGGGTTATTGTGTGTAGTGAATTGCCCACATCGAGGGGGAAAGTGATATCTGGGTTATTGTTGTGTCTAGTGAATTGCCCACATCGAGGGGGAAAGTGATATCGGGGTTATTGTTGTGTGTAGTGAATTGCCCACATCGAGGGGGAAAGTGATATCTGGGTTATTGTTGTGTGTAGTGGATTGCCCACATCGAGGGGGAAAGTGATATCTGGGTTATTGTGTGTAGTGAATTGCCCACATCGAGGGGGAAAGTGATATCTGGGTTATTGTTGTGTGTAGTGGACTGCCCACATCGAGGGGGAAAGTGATATCTGGGTTATTGTTGTATGTAGTGAATTGCCCACATCGAGGGGGAAAGTGATATCTGGGTTATTGTTGTGTGTAGTGGATTGCCCACATCGAGGGGGAAAGTGATATCTGGGTTATTGTTGTGTGTAGTGGATTGCCCATATCGAGGGGGAAAGTGATATCTGCGTTATTGTTGTGAGTAGTGAATTGCCCACATCGAGGGGGAAAGTGATATCTGGATTATTGCTGTGTATAGTGAATTGCCCGCATCGCGGGGGAAAGTGATATCTGGGTTATTGTGTGTAGTGAATTGCCCACATCGAGGGGGAAAGTGATATCTGGGTTATTGTGTGTAGTGAATTGCCCACATCGAGGGGGAAAGTGATATCTGGGTTATTGTTGTGTGTAGTGATTTGCCCACATCGAGGGGGAAAGTGATATCTGGGTTATTGTTGTGTGCAGTGAATTGCCCACATCGAGGGGGAAAGTGATATCTGGGTTATTGTTGTGTGTAGTGAATTGCCCACATCGAGGGGGAAAGTGATATCTGGGTTATAGTTGTGTAGTGAATTGCCCACATCGAGGGGGAAAGTGATATCTGGGTTATTGTTGTGTGTAGTGAATTGCCCACATCGAGGGGGAAAGTGATATCTGGGTTATTGTTGTGTGTAGTGGATTGCCCACATCGAGGGGGAAAGTGATATCTGGGTTATTGCTGTTGTGTGTAGCGAATTGCCCACATCGAGGGGGAAAGTGATATCTGGGATATTGTTGTGTGTAGTGAATTGCCCACATCGAGGGGGAAAGTGATATCTGGGTTATTGTTGTGTGTAGTGAATTGCCCACATCGAGGGGGAAAGTGTAATCTGGGTTATTGTTGTGTGGAGTGAATTGCCCACATCGAGGGGGAAAGTGATATCTGGGTTATTGTGTGTAGTGAATTGCCCACATCGAGGGGGAAAGTGATATCTGGGTTGTTGTGTGTAGTGAATTGCCCACATCGAGGGGGAAAATGATATCTGGGTTATTGTGTGTGTAGTGAATTTCCCACATCGAGGGGGAAAGTGATATCTGGGTTATTGCTGTTGTGTGTAGTGAATTGCCCACATCGAGGGGGAAAGTGATATCCGGGTTATTGTGTGTAGTGAATTGCCCACATCGAGGGGGAAAATGATATCTGGGTTATTGTGTGTGTAGTGAATTTCCCACATCGAGGGGGAAAGTGATATCTGGGTTATTGTGTGTAGTGAATTGCCCACATCGAGGGTGAAAGTGATGCCTGGGTTATTGTGTGTAGTGAATTGCCCACATCGAGGGGGAAAGTGATATCTGGGTTATTGTTGTGTGTAGTAATTTGCCCACATCGAGGGGGAAAGTGATATCTGGGTTATTGTTGTGTGTAGTGAATTGCCCACATCGAGGGGGAAAGTGTAATCTGGGTTATTGTTGTGTGGAGTGAATTGCCCACATCGAGGGGGAAAGTGATATCTGGGTTATTGTGTGTAGTGAATTGCCCACATCGAGGGGGAAAGTGATATCTGGGTTGTTGTGTGTAGTGAATTGCCCACATCGAGGTGGAAAGTGATATCTGGGTTATTGTGTGTAGTGAATTGCCCACATCGAGGGGGAAAATGATATCTGGGTTATTGTGTGTGTAGTGAATTTCCCACATCGAGGGGGAAAGTGATATCTGGGTTATTGCTGTTGTGTGTAGTGAATTGCCCACATCGAGGGGGAAAGTGATATCCGGGTTATTGTGGGTAGTGAATTGCCCACATCGAGGGGGAAAATGATATCTGGGTTATTGTGTGTGTAGTGAATTTCCCACATCGAGGGGGAAAGTGATATCTGGGTTATTGTGTGTAGTGAATTGCCCACATCGAGGGTGAAAGTGATGCCTGGGTTATTGTGTGTAGTGAATTGCCCACATCGAGGGGGAAAGTGATATCTGGGTTATTGTTGTGTGTAGTAATTTGCCCACATCGAGGGGGAAAGGGATATCTGGGTTATTGTGTGTAGTGAATTGCCCACATCGAGGGGGAAAGTGATATCTGGGTTATTGTTGTGTGTAGTGAATTGCCCACATCGAGGGGAAAGTGATATCTGGGTTATTGTTGTGTGTAGTGAATTTCCCACATCGAGGGGGAAAGTGATATCTGGGTTATTGTTGTGTGTAGTGAATTGCCCACATCGAGGGGGAAAGTGATATCTGGGTTATTGTGTGTAGTGAATTGCCCACATTGAGGGGGAAAGTGATATCTGGGTTATTGTTGTGTCTAGTGAATTGCCCACATCGAGGGGGAAAGTGATATCTGGGTTATTGTGTGTAGTGAATTGCCCACATCGAGGGGTAAAGTGATATCTGGGTTGTTGTGTGTAGTGATTTGCCCACATCGAGGGCGAAAGTGATATCTGGGTTATTGTGTGTAGTGAATTGCCCACATCGAGGGGGAAAGTGATATCTGGGTTATTGTTATGTGCAGTGAATTGCCACATCGAGGGGGAAAGTGATATCTGGGTTATTGCTGTGTGTAGTGAATTCCCCACATCGAGGGGGAAAGTGATATCTGGGTTATTGTTGTGTGTAGTGAATTGCCCACATCGAGGGGGAAAATGATATCTGGGTTGTGTGTAGTGAATTGCCCACATCGAGGGGGAAAGTGAAATCTGGGTTATTGTGTGTAGTGAATTGCCCACATCGAAGGGGAAAGTGATATCTGGGTTATTGTTGTGTGTAGTGAATTGCCCACATCGAGGGGGAAAGTGGTATCTGGGTTATTGTTGTGTAGTGAATTGCCCACATCGAGGGGGAAAGTGATATCTGCGTTATTGTTGTGTGCAGTGAATTGCCCACATCGAGGGGAAAGTGATATCTGGGTTATTGTTGTGTGTAGTGAATTTCCCACATCGAGGGGGAAAGTGATATCTGGGTTATTGTTGTGTGTAGTGAATTGCCCACATCGAGGGGGAAAGTGATATCTGGGTTATTGTGTGTAGTGAATTGCCCACATCGAGGGGGAAAGTGATATCTGGGTTATTGTGTGTAGTAAATTGCCCACATCGAGGGGGAAAGTAATATCTGGGTTATTGTTGTGTGTAGTGAATTGCCCACATCGAGGGGGAATGTGATATCTGGGTTATTGTTGTGTGCAGTGAATTGCCCACATCGAGGGGGAAAGTGATATCTGGGTTATTGCTGTGTGTAGTGAATTACCCACATCGAGGGGGAAAGTGTAATCTGGGTTATTGTTGTGTGGAGTGAATTGCCCACATCGAGGGGGAAAGTGATATCTGGGTTGTTGTGTGTAGTGATTTGCCCACATCGAGGGCGAAAGTGATATCTGGGTTATTGTGTGTAGTGAATTGCCCACATCGAGGGGGAAAGTGATATCTGGGTTATTGTTATGTGCAGTGAATTGCCACATCGAGGGGGAAAGTGATATCTGGGTTATTGTTGTGTGTAGTGGATTGCCCACATCGAGGGGGAAAGTGATATCTGGGTTATTGTTGTGTGTAGTGAATTGCCCACATCGAGGGGGAAAGTGGTATCTGGGTTATTGTTGTGTAGTGAATTGCCCACATCGAGGGGGAAAGTGATATCTGCGTTATTGTTGTGTGCAGTGAATTGCCCACATCGAGGGGGAAAGTGTAATCTGGGTTATTGTTGTGTGGAGTGAATTGCCCACATCGAGGGGGAAAGTGATATCTGGGTTATTGTGTGTAGTGAATTGCCCACATCGAGGGGGAAAGTGATATCTGGGTTGTTGTGTGTAGTGAATTGCCCACATCGAGGTGGAAAGTGATATCTGGGTTATTGTGTGTAGTGAATTGCCCACATCGAGGGGGAAAATGATATCTGGGTTATTGTGTGTGTAGTGAATTTCCCACATCGAGGGGGAAAGTGATATCTGGGTTATTGCTGTTGTGTGTAGTGAATTGCCCACATCGAGGGGGAAAGTGATATCCGGGTTATTGTGGGTAGTGAATTGCCCACATCGAGGGGGAAAGTGATATCTGGGTTATTGTGTGTGTAGTGAATTTCCCACATCGAGGGGGAAAGTGATATCTGGGTTATTGTGTGTAGTGAATTGCCCACATCGAGGGTGAAAGTGATGCCTGGGTTATTGTGTGTAGTGAATTGCCCACATCGAGGGGGAAAGTGATATCTGGGTTATTGTTGTGTGTAGTAATTTGCCCACATCGAGGGGGAAAGGGATATCTGGGTTATTGTGTGTAGTGAATTGCCCACATCGAGGGGGAAAGTGATATCTGGGTTATTGTTGTGTGTAGTGAATTGCCCACATCGAGGGGAAAGTGATATCTGGGTTATTGTTGTGTGTAGTGAATTTCCCACATCGAGGGGGAAAGTGATATCTGGGTTATTGTTGTGTGTAGTGAATTGCCCACATCGAGGGGGAAAGTGGTATCTGGGTTATTGTGTGTAGTGAATTGCCCACATTGAGGGGGAAAGTGATATCTGGGTTATTGTTGTGTCTAGTGAATTGCCCACATCGAGGGGGAAAGTGATATCTGGGTTATTGTGTGTAGTGAATTGCCCACATCGAGGGGTAAAGTGATATCTGGGTTGTTGTGTGTAGTGATTTGCCCACATCGAGGGCGAAAGTGATATCTGGGTTATTGTGTGTAGTGAATTGCCCACATCGAGGGGGAAAGTGATATCTGGGTTATTGTTATGTGCAGTGAATTGCCACATCGAGGGGGAAAGTGATATCTGGGTTATTGCTGTGTGTAGTGAATTCCCCACATCGAGGGGGAAAGTGATATCTGGGTTATTGTTGTGTGTAGTGAATTGCCCACATCGAGGGGGAAAATGATATCTGGGTTGTGTGTAGTGAATTGCCCACATCGAGGGGGAAAGTGAAATCTGGGTTATTGTGTGTAGTGAATTGCCCACATCGAAGGGGAAAGTGATATCTGGGTTATTGTTGTGTGTAGTGAATTGCCCACATCGAGGGGGAAAGTGGTATCTGGGTTATTGTTGTGTAGTGAATTGCCCACATCGAGGGGGAAAGTGATATCTGCGTTATTGTTGTGTGCAGTGAATTGCCCACATCGAGGGGAAAGTGATATCTGGGTTATTGTTGTGTGTAGTGAATTTCCCACATCGAGGGGGAAAGTGATATCTGGGTTATTGTTGTGTGTAGTGAATTGCCCACATCGAGGGGGAAAGTGATATCTGGGTTATTGTGTGTAGTGAATTGCCCACATCGAGGGGGAAAGTGATATCTGGGTTATTGTGTGTAGTAAATTGCCCACATCGAGGGGGAAAGTAATATCTGGGTTATTGTTGTGTGTAGTGAATTGCCCACATCGAGGGGGAAAGTGATATCTGGGTTATTGTTGTGTGCAGTGAATTGCCCACATCGAGGGGGAAAGTGATATCTGGGTTATTGCTGTGTGTAGTGAATTACCCACATCGAGGGGGAAAGTGTAATCTGGGTTATTGTTGTGTGGAGTGAATTGCCCACATCGAGGGGGAAAGTGATATCTGGGTTGTTGTGTGTAGTGATTTGCCCACATCGAGGGCGAAAGTGATATCTGGGTTATTGTGTGTAGTGAATTGCCCACATCGAGGGGGAAAGTGATATCTGGGTTATTGTTATGTGCAGTGAATTGCCACATCGAGGGGGAAAGTGATATCTGGGTTATTGTTGTGTGTAGTGGATTGCCCACATCGAGGGGGAAAGTGATATCTGGGTTATTGTTGTATGTAGTGAATTGCCCACATCGAGGGGGAAAGTGATATCTGGGTTATTGTTGTGTGTAGTGGATTGCCCACATCGAGGGGGAAAGTGATATCTGGGTTATTGTTGTGTGTAGTGGATTGCCCATATCGAGGGGGAAAGTGATATCTGCGTTATTGTTGTGAGTAGTGAATTGCCCACATCGAGGGGGAAAGTGATATCTGGGTTATTGCTGTGTATAGTGAATTGCCCGCATCGCGGGGGAAAGTGATATCTGGGTTATTGTGTGGAGTGAATTGCCCACATCGAGGGGGAAAGTGATATCTGGGTTATTGTGTGTAGTGAATTGCCCACATCGAGGGGGAAAGTGATATCTGGGTTATTGTTGTGTGTAGTGATTTGCCCACATCGAGGGGGAAAGTGATATCTGGGTTATTGTTGTGTGTAGTGAATTGCCCACATCGAGGGGGAAAGTGATATCTGGGTTATTGTTGTGTGTAGTGAATTGCCCACATCGAGGGGGAAAGTGATATCTGGGTTATAGTTGTGTAGTGAATTGCCCACATCGAGGGGGAAAGTGATATCTGGGTTATTGTTGTGTGTAGTGAATTGCCCACATCGAGGGGGAAAGTGATATCTGGGTTATTGTTGTGTGTAGTGGATTGCCCACATCGAGGGGGAAAGTGATATCTGGGTTATTGCAGTTGTGTGTAGCGAATTGCCCACATCGAGGGGGAAAGTGATATCTGGGATATTGTTGTGTGTAGTGAATTGCCCACATCGAGGGGGAAAGTGATATCTGGGTTATTGTTGTGTGTAGTGAATTGCCCACATCGAGGGGGAAAGTGTAATCTGGGTTATTGTTGTGTGGAGTGAATTGCCCACATCGAGGGGGAAAGTGATATCTGGGTTATTGTGTGTAGTGAATTGCCCACATCGAGGGGGAAAGTGATATCTGGGTTGTTGTGTGTAGTGAATTGCCCACATCGAGGTGGAAAGTGATATCTGGGTTATTGTGTGTAGTGAATTGCCCACATCGAGGGGGAAAATGATATCTGGGTTATTGTGTGTGTAGTGAATTTCCCACATCGAGGGGGAAAGTGATATCTGGGTTATTGCTGTTGTGTGTAGTGAATTGCCCACATCGAGGGGGAAAGTGATATCCGGGTTATTGTGTGTAGTGAATTGCCCACATCGAGGGGGAAAATGATATCTGGGTTATTGTGTGTGTAGTGAATTTCCCACATCGAGGGGGAAAGTGATATCTGGGTTATTGTGTGTAGTGAATTGCCCACATCGAGGGTGAAAGTGATGCCTGGGTTATTGTGTGTAGTGAATTGCCCACATCGAGGGGGAAAGTGATATCTGGGTTATTGTTGTGTGTAGTAATTTGCCCACATCGAGGGGGAAAGTGATATCTGGGTTATTGTTGTGTGTAGTGAATTGCCCACATCGAGGGGGAAAGTGTAATCTGGGTTATTGTTGTGTGGAGTGAATTGCCCACATCGAGGGGGAAAGTGATATCTGGGTTATTGTGTGTAGTGAATTGCCCACATCGAGGGGGAAAGTGATATCTGGGTTGTTGTGTGTAGTGAATTGCCCACATCGAGGTGGAAAGTGATATCTGGGTTATTGTGTGTAGTGAATTGCCCACATCGAGGGGGAAAATGATATCTGGGTTATTGTGTGTGTAGTGAATTTCCCACATCGAGGGGGAAAGTGATATCTGGGTTATTGCTGTTGTGTGTAGTGAATTGCCCACATCGAGGGGGAAAGTGATATCCGGGTTATTGTGGGTAGTGAATTGCCCACATCGAGGGGGAAAATGATATCTGGGTTATTGTGTGTGTAGTGAATTTCCCACATCGAGGGGGAAAGTGATATCTGGGTTATTGTGTGTAGTGAATTGCCCACATCGAGGGTGAAAGTGATGCCTGGGTTATTGTGTGTAGTGAATTGCCCACATCGAGGGGGAAAGTGATATCTGGGTTATTGTTGTGTGTAGTAATTTGCCCACATCGAGGGGGAAAGGGATATCTGGGTTATTGTGTGTAGTGAATTGCCCACATCGAGGGGGAAAGTGATATCTGGGTTATTGTTGTGTGTAGTGAATTGCCCACATCGAGGGGAAAGTGATATCTGGGTTATTGTTGTGTGTAGTGAATTTCCCACATCGAGGGGGAAAGTGATATCTGGGTTATTGTTGTGTGTAGTGAATTGCCCACATCGAGGGGGAAAGTGATATCTGGGTTATTGTGTGTAGTGAATTGCCCACATTGAGGGGGAAAGTGATATCTGGGTTATTGTTGTGTCTAGTGAATTGCCCACATCGAGGGGGAAAGTGATATCTGGGTTATTGTGTGTAGTGAATTGCCCACATCGAGGGTGAAAGTGATGTCTGGGTTATTGTGTGTAGTGAATTGCCCACATCGAGGGGGAAAGTGATATCTGGGTTATTGTTGTGTGTAGTGAATTGCCCACATCGAGGGGGAAAGTGATATCTGGGGTATTGTGTGTAGTGAATTGCCCACATCGAGGGGTAAAGTGATATCTGGGTTGTTGTGTGTAGTGATTTGCCCACATCGAGGGCGAAAGTGATATCTGGGTTATTGTGTGTAGTGAATTGCCCACATCGAGGGGGAAAGTGATATCTGGGTTATTGTTATGTGCAGTGAATTGCCACATCGAGGGGGAAAGTGATATCTGGGTTATTGCTGTGTGTAGTGAATTCCCCACATCGAGGGGGAAAGTGATATCTGGGTTATTGTTGTGTGTAGTGAATTGCCCACATCGAGGGGGAAAGTGATATCTGGGTTGTGTGTAGTGAATTGCCCACATCGAGGGGGAAAGTGAAATCTGGGTTATTGTGTGTAGTGAATTGCCCACATCGAAGGGGAAAGTGATATCTGGGTTATTGTTGTGTGTAGTGAATTGCCCACATCGAGGGGGAAAGTGGTATCTGGGTTATTGTTGTGTAGTGAATTGCCCACATCGAGGGGGAAAGTGATATCTGCGTTATTGTTGTGTGCAGTGAATTGCCCACATCGAGGGGAAAGTGATATCTGGGTTATTGTTGTGTGTAGTGAATTTCCCACATCGAGGGGGAAAGTGATATCTGGGTTATTGTTGTGTGTAGTGAATTGCCCACATCGAGGGGGAAAGTGATATCTGGGTTATTGTGTGTAGTGAATTGCCCACATCGAGGGGGAAAGTGATATCTGGGTTATTGTGTGGAGTAAATTGCCCACATCGAGGGGGAAAGTAATATCTGGGTTATTGTTGTGTGTAGTGAATTGCCCACATCGAGGGGGAAAGTGATATCTGGGTTATTGTTGTGTGCAGTGAATTGCCCACATCGAGGGGGAAAGTGATATCTGGGTTATTGCTGTGTGTAGTGAATTACCCACATCGAGGGGGAAAGTGTAATCTGGGTTATTGTTGTGTGGAGTGAATTGCCCACATCGAGGGGGAAAGTGATATCTGGGTTGTTGTGTGTAGTGATTTGCCCACATCGAGGGCGAAAGTGATATCTGGGTTATTGTGTGTAGTGAATTGCCCACATCGAGGGGGAAAGTGATATCTGGGTTATTGTTATGTGCAGTGAATTGCCACATCGAGGGGGAAAGTGATATCTGGGTTATTGCTGTGTGTAGTGAATTCCCCACATCGAGGGGGAAAGTGATATCTGGGTTATTGTTGTGTGTAGTGAATTGCCCACATCGAGGGGGAAAGTGATATCTGGGTTGTGTGTAGTGAATTGCCCACATCGAGGGGGAAAGTGATATCTGGGTTATTGTGTGTAGTGAATTGCCCACATCGAAGGGGAAAGTGATATCTGGGTTATTGTTGTGTGTAGTGAATTGCCCACATCGAGGGCGAAAGTGATATCTGGGTTATTGTGTGTAGTGAATTGCCCACATCGAGGGGGAAAGTGATATCTGGGTTATTGTTATGTGCAGTGAATTGCCACATCGAGGGGGAAAGTGATATCTGGGTTATTGCTGTGTGTAGTGAATTCCCCACATCGAGGGGGAAAGTGATATCTGGGTTATTGTTGTGTGTAGTGAATTGCCCACATCGAGGGGGAAAGTGATATCTGGGTTGTGTGTAGTGAATTGCCCACATCGAGGGGGAAAGTGAAATCTGGGTTATTGTGTGTAGTGAATTGCCCACATCGAAGGGGAAAGTGATATCTGGGTTATTGTTGTGTGTAGTGAATTGCCCACATCGAGGGGGAAAGTGGTATCTGGGTTATTGTTGTGTAGTGAATTGCCCACATCGAGGGGGAAAGTGATATCTGCGTTATTGTTGTGTGCAGTGAATTGCCCACATCGAGGGGAAAGTGATATCTGGGTTATTGTTGTGTGTAGTGAATTTCCCACATCGAGGGGGAAAGTGATATCTGGGTTATTGTTGTGTGTAGTGAATTGCCCACATCGAGGGGGAAAGTGATATCTGGGTTATTGTGTGTAGTGAATTGCCCACATCGAGGGGGAAAGTGATATCTGGGTTATTGTGTGTAGTAAATTGCCCACATCGAGGGGGAAAGTAATATCTGGGTTATTGTTGTGTGTAGTGAATTGCCCACATCGAGGGGGAAAGTGATATCTGGGTTATTGTTGTGTGCAGTGAATTGCCCACATCGAGGGGGAAAGTGATATCTGGGTTATTGCTGTGTGTAGTGAATTACCCACATCGAGGGGGAAAGTGTAATCTGGGTTATTGTTGTGTGGAGTGAATTGCCCACATCGAGGGGGAAAGTGATATCTGGGTTGTTGTGTGTAGTGATTTGCCCACATCGAGGGCGAAAGTGATATCTGGGTTATTGTGTGTAGTGAATTGCCCACATCGAGGGGGAAAGTGATATCTGGGTTATTGTTATGTGCAGTGAATTGCCACATCGAGGGGGAAAGTGATATCTGGGTTATTGCTGTGTGTAGTGAATTCCCCACATCGAGGGGGAAAGTGATATCTGGGTTATTGTTGTGTGTAGTGAATTGCCCACATCGAGGGGGAAAGTGATATCTGGGTTGTGTGTAGTGAATTGCCCACATCGAGGGGGAAAGTGATATCTGGGTTATTGTGTGTAGTGAATTGCCCACATCGAAGGGGAAAGTGATATCTGGGTTATTGTTGTGTGTAGTGAATTGCCCACATCGAGGGGGAAAGTGGTATCTGGGTTATTGTTGTGTAGTGAATTGCCCACATCGAGGGGGAAAGTGATATCTGCGTTATTGTTGTGTGCAGTGAATTGCCCACATCGAGGGGAAAGTGATATCTGGGTTATTGTTGTGTGTAGTGAATTTCCCACATCGAGGGGGAAAGTGATATCTGGGTTATTGTTGTGTGTAGTGAATTGCCCACATCGAGGGGGAAAGTGATATCTGGGTTATTGTGTGTAGTGAATTGCCCACATCGAGGGGGAAAGTGATATCTGGGTTATTGTGTGTAGTGAATTGCCCACATCGAGGGGGAAAGTAATATCTGGGTTATTGTTGTGTGTAGTGAATTGCCCACATCGTGGGGGAAAGTGATATCTGGGTTATTGTTGTGTGCAGTGAATTGCCCACATCGAGGGGGAAAGTGATATCTGGGTTATTGCTGTGTGTAGTGAATTGCCCACATTGAGGGGGAAAGTGTAATCTGGGTTATTGTTGTTTGGAGTGAATTGCCCACATCGAGGGGGAAAGTGATATCTGGGTTATTGTGTGTAGTGAATTGCCCACATCGAGGGGGAAAGTGATATCTGGGTTATTGTTGTGTGTAGTGAATTGCCCACATCGAGGGGGAAAGTGGTATCTGGGTTATTGTTGTGAAGTGAATTGCCCACATCGAGGAGGAACGTGATATCTGGGTTATTGTGTGTAGTGAATTTCCCACATCGAGGGGGAAAGTGATATCTGGGTTATTGTGTGTAGTGAATTGCCCACATCGAGGGGGAAAGTGATATCTGGGTTATTGTGTGTGTAGTGAATTGCCCACATCGAGGTGGAAAGTGATATCGGGGTTATTGTTGTGTGTAGTGAATTGCCCACATCGAGGGGGAAAGTGATATCTGCGTTATTGTTGTGTGTAGTGAATTGCCCACATCGAGGGGAAAGTGATATCTGGGTTATTGTTGTTGTGTGTAGTGAATTGCCCACATCGAGGGGGAAAGTGATATCTGGGTTATTGTTGTGTGTAGCGAATTGTCCACATCGAGGGGGAAAGTGATATCTGGGTTATTGTTGTGTGTATTGATATGCCCACATCGAGGGGAAAGTGATATCTGGGTTATTGTTGTTGTGTGTAGTGAATTGCCCACATCGAGGGGGAAAGTGATATCTGGGTTATTGTTGTGTGTAGCGAATTGTCCACATCGAGGGGGAAAGTGATATCTGGGTTATTGTTGTTGTGTGTAGTGAATTGCCCACATCGAGGGGGAAAGTGATATCTGGGTTATTGCGTGTAGTGAATTGCCCACATCGAGGGGGAAAGTGATATCTGGGTTATTGTGTGTGTAGTGAATTGCCCACATCGAGGGGGAAAGTGATATCTGGGTTATTGTTGTGTGTAGTGAATTGCCCACATCGAGGGGGAAAGTGATATCTGGGTTATTGTGTGTGTAGTGAATTGCCCACATCGAGGGGGAAAGTGATATCTGGGTTATTGTTGTGTGTAGTGAATTGCCCACATCGAGGGGGAAAGTGATATCTGGGTTATTGTTGTGTGTAGTGAATTGCCCACATCGAGGGGGAAAGTGATATCTGGGTTATTGTGTGTAGTGAATTGCCCACATCGATGGGGAAAGTGATATCGGGGTTATTGTTGTGTGTAGTGAATTGCCCACATCGAGGGGGAAAGTGATATCTGGGTTATTGTGTGTAGTGAATTGCCCACATCGAGGTGGAAAGTGATATCTGGGTTATTGTGTGTAGTGAATTGCCCACATCGAGGGGGAAAGTGATATCTGGGTTATTGTTGTGTGTAGTGAATTGCCCACATCGAGGGGGAAAGTGATATCGGTGTTATTGTTGTCTGTAGTGAATTGCCCACATCGAGGGGGAAGTGATATCTGGGTTATTGCTGTGTGTAGTGAATTGCCCACATCGAGGGGGAAAGTGATATCGGGGTTATTGTTGTGTGTAGTGAATTGCCCACATCGAGGGGGAAAGTGATATCGGGGTTATTGTTGTGTGTAGTGAATTGCCCACATCGAGGGGGAAAGTGATTTCGGGGTTATTGTTGTGTGTAGTGAATTGCCCACATCGAGGGGGAAAGTGATATCTGGGTTATTGTGTGTCGTAAATTGCCCACATCGAGGGGGAAAGTGATATCTGGGTTATTGTTGTGTGTAGTGAATTGCCCACATCGAGGGGGAAAGTGATATCTGGGTTATTGTTGATGAGTTTTCATTGGAAACGTTTTGCGCTAGTCAACGGAGCGTGAAATATTCTTGCTGTATTCTGGGTGAAGTACTCTGAAAAATGTTGTAAACACATTGCCGGTCCCTTGAGAGCTGAAGCTAACATCTGACACCGATCCTTCTGACTAATTCGAGGATTGCAACCTGCAACGTTCTCTTGTTCTGAACATTTAAAATAACCTCACCCAGGCGATGCTCCCATTCTCCCCCCCCCTCCCCCCAAACCGACCCCCCAACAACATGCACCTCGTCTCCCCACCCCCCCCCCCCATTCCACATGGTCCCCGTCTGAATTTGACTCACACCCACTCCCAATGCCCCACCCAGGCACAACACCTGCTCCCATGTGGAGAGAGAAAGAGAGAGCAGAGTGTGTGATAGTGAGGAGCTCCGCTTCAGGAACAACTGAGGAAAAAGCAGGAACTATCACTTCCAGGGCCTTTGTCAACGTGACTGACAGTGAAGTAATTTTAACACATAATCACAGATTTAGCATCAGGAACGTGACAGTCAATTTGTCCCCCAGCTCCTGCAAAGAATAAAAGAATTTGCCAGATTTTCTTTTTGAGATATTGGATTGAATCTACCTGTCACGTTGCACCCGAAACGCAACCCATTGTGGGAGGGATACGTTTCTGGCAAATCTGTATATTAGAGTGAGACGGCTAGCCTCGCTCGAACTTGAATTTGCTGGCTTTGAAAGCAGACCATGGCAGGCCAGCAGCACGGTTCAATTCCCGTACCAGCCTCCCTGAACAGGCGCCGGAATGTGGCGACTAGGGGCTTTTCACAGTAACTTCATTTGAAGCCTACTTGTGACAATAAGCGATTTCCATTTTCATTTCATTTCATTCCTTTTTTAAAAAAATTTGGAGTACCCAATTCATTTTTCCAATTAAGGGGCAAGTTAGCATGGCCAATCCACCTACACTGCACATAAGAACATAAGAACTAGGAGCAGGAGGAGGCCATCTGGCCCCTCGAGCCTGCTCCACCATTCAATGCGATCGTGGCTGATCTTTTGTGGACTCAGCTCCACTTTCCGGCCCGAGCACCATAACCCTTAATCCCTTTATTCTTCAAAAAACTATCTATCCTTATCTTAAAAATATTCAATGAAGGAGCCTCAACTGCTGCACTGGGCAGGAAATTCCATAGACTCACAACCCTCTGGGTAAAGAAGTTCCTCCTAACCATCTTTGGGTTGTGGGGGCGAAACCCACGCAAACACGGGAAGAATGTGCAAACTCCACACGGACAGTAACCTAGAGCCTGGATCGAACCTGGGACCTCAGCCCCGTGAGGCTGCAGTGCTACCCACTGCGCCACCGTGCTGCCCTCTAACGTGCATTCCCGAGATCAAACCTAGGTGCGGGATCTGAATCCGTCACCTCGGAGACCTCGGGGGAGCCCCGTTCAGCGCTGGGCTCCACAAACGGGGATCAGAAGGAACGGAACTCAAGGGGGTCTCCCAGGGGATTGGGGGCCTCCCAGGTGGATGGTCCCTGGGCAGGGTGGTACCATGGCACTGCTGGTGTCACCTGGGTATCAGCCTGGCACTACCAAAGTGCCTTATAGTGAGTTAGGGATTGGGGGGGGGTGGGGGGGAGTTTAGGGTCACGTTGGGGCTCGATAGATTCAGATGCCATTTAAAAATGATGTCCCAATCGCTCGCTGATGTGAGGAGTTCCGTCAGCAGAGCACCTCAGTGCAGGAAACTGGGTGAAGTGCGGCCCTGTCGGGGAGTTCCCTGCCGAGGCCCCCGATTTACCCGGATGGGCATTAGATAGCGGGGCGTTTTACGGCACTCCGAGTGCCAGGAAATACCCGGCTAATTTTGCGCTACGGTACTCTGTCCCCACTTGGGTAGGACGCTCCAATTGATTGAGGGATTTATATTGGACCCCGCCCATCAGGAAGTACTCCCTTGCTCTTCGAAATAGCGCTGTGAGACCTTCTGCGTGCATCCGAGAGAATTGAATGCTTCTTCTGAAAAATGGCACCTTCGACAGTGCAGCACTCACTAACTGCTTCACTGCTTCACTGGGCAGTGATGCTTAACCTAGATTATAGGTCCAAACTCCAGATCAGGAACTGACTCTATGACCATCTCCTGCGGAAGCAAGAGTGCTTGCTCCCCACGCAGGCACAACTGACCTCCTCGGACCAAATGAAGCGACTGAGTAATAAAAGGAACGGGTAATAAGTTTGGGGTAGTGGGTATGCACCTGAAGATTCCGGGTAATTCTTCTGGAATTTTGCTTCTCTGGGAGTGGTGGCACTGGTAATCTCAGTGGCTGTGTCGAGTGACGCCATGAGTCACGGCCAGAACTGGGGGATTCATGTCTTCCATCAACCACGCCTGGAGAATGAACACATTTGAGTGACTGGGATTGATTTTAGGCAGATTGCTGTGTAACTATCCTCCACGGACTGTATTTTGCAGGATACATAACCCTGCCATCATCAGGAGAGGTTGCTGTGTCTCTGAGTTCTATTTGAATGGGTTCTTAGTCACTTTTTAAACAGTATATGTAAACAAACTTTGTTTGCTGCTCTGGTAATGTGTTTTCTGTTAATCCCGCCCTCTTCAACTGATTGGCTATTTTAAAATAAATTTAGAGTACCCAATTCATTTTTTCCAATTAAGGGGCAATTTAGCGTGGCCACTCCACCTACCCTGCACATCTTTGTGTTGTGGGGGCGAAACCCACGCAAACACGGGGAGAATGTGCAAACTCCACACGGACAGTGACCCTGGGCCGGGATTGAACCTGGGACCTCGGCGCCGTGAGGCAGCAGTGCTAACACGTTGCGCCGCCGTGCCACATGACCTGATTGGCTACTACATCAGACACAGATGTAAAATACTGCAGATGCTGGAAATCTGAAATATAAATAGGAAAAATGCCAGAGATACCAACAGGTGAGGTGACATCTGTGAACATCTAGTTTCGCCTGGATTCTCCATTATTGGGACTATTGTCCCCACGCCAGCGTCAAAACGGTGGAGTTTTACGTTTGAAAATCCTGGATCAAAGGGACACGAATTCCCGGACCTGCAGGGGGCTGGCAGGGACCCGGAGGGAAACTCGCAGCTTTTGCTGCAGATACGGGCCTCCACAATTCCGGGTCAGAGGTCACACATGCAGATGGCGGCTCCCTCCAGCGGCTGCCCCGTGCTCCATGGCAGACCCGGACCGCGCAGCGAGACCCACAAAAGAGACCCCCCCGATCGGCCGTGCACCTGACCCTCAGACCCCGCACAAACATTCCCCGGCCGCCTATAAGCCCCCCCGCCCCTGGCCTCCGATCCGCCCGCCCCCTGACCAGGGCGGCCGTGGACTGAGTCCGCAGCCGGCGCACGAATATCCCGACCGGCTGGAGCACATTAGATCCACGCCGTCGGGACTTCGGCCGGTCGGGGGCGGAGGATGGCGGAGTGGGCCTCTGGCAATGGCCCCAGGCGGCGCGGAGTACTCCCCGGGTACGCTGCTTTTTGGGGCCCGCAGAATCGGTGAACCGGCACCGTTCCCGATTTCTTGCGGGAATTCTACGCCTCCCTGCCGCCCGCGATTTTGGCGCGAGGGTGCGGAGAATTCAGCTCAAATGTTTCATGTCTGTGACTTTCTAACAGACCTGACACTTCCAGCGCAGTACTGAGAGAATGCCGTATTGTCACAAATGTCACCTTTAGAACGAGTTAACCAGGGCGCCTATCTGCCGTGTCAAGGCAAGCTCACTCTTCCCAGTATCCTGGAGAATATTTAGGGCTCAATTAACATCACTAAAAACACCAACACAAAGAAACACAAAGAGTGGATTATCTGGTTACATATCGGGCTGCAGTTTGTGGGAGCTTTCTGTGTGCAAATTGGGTGCAGCATTTCCTACATTACAACAATCGCTACACCTCAGAAAGTACTTCATTGGCTGCGCAGTCCTGACATTGTGTGAAGTGATATAAGGATGCAGGCTTTGTTAATTCTGGGCAGACTGTTGCTAAGACTATCTTGACACTTTTGCACTGAGTAGGGAGGTAGTTATTAATACCTGAATGTTTCCAGAACAGCTGTGCAATTATTATTCAATTTTCAGGATTATTCTGTCTGCAGTGGAATTTAAATTTATCCACACGGCGGGAATGTAATTAATTCACTTCCCAAATCACTTACCACCTTCTGATGGCGCTGAAAAGTAGTTTTGCAACTTATTAAAAGTCAAGAAGCCACTCTCTTTTCTGTCACCAATTTGTGTGTCCTGACCTAGGCAGGGTGCCTGGGTTTCCTGATCTTGGGCGGGATTCTCCCCTACTCGGTGGGGCGGAGGGTCCCGGCGGGATGGAGTGGCGTGAACCACTCCAGCGTCGGGCCACCCCAAAGGTGCGGATTTCTCCACACCTTAGGGGCCAAGCCCTCACCTTGAGGGGCTAGGCCCGCGCCGGAGTGGTTGGCGCGCCGTCAGCCGGCGGGAAAGGCCTTTGGCGCCACGCCAGCCGGGGCTGAAAGGACATCGCCGGGCGGCGGACGTCCGCGCATGCACGGGAGAGTCAGCGGCTGCGCAGGGGGGTGTCTCTTCCGCGTCGACCATGGTGAAGACTGTGGCTGAGGCAGAGGGAAAAGAGTGCCCCCCGCGGATTGGTGGGCCCCGATCGCGGGCCAGGCCACCGTGGGGGCACCCCCCCGGGGCCAGATCGCCCCGCACCCACCCCCCCCCCTCCAAGACCCCAGATCCCGCCCGTGCCGCCTAGTCCCGCCAGGAAGAGAGGTGGTTTGATCCTTGCCAGCAGGACAGGCATTCCAGCAGTGGGACCTCGGAGAATCGCCGGGGGGTGGCCCGCCAACCGGCGCGGCGCGATTCCCGCCCCCGCCGAATATCTGGTGCCGGAGAATTCGGCAACCGGCAGGGGCGGGATTCACGCCAGCCCCCGGCGATTCTCCGACCCGGCAGGGGGTCGGAGAATCCCGCCCCTGTATCGGAATGTGAATGTGAAAAGGCTGAGAGTCTTGTAACTAAGATAAATGCAACTATGGTTCAACATGTAGTAGCCCAAATTTCCCTGGGTGACTGAACCCAGGGAGCGTCTGAGTGTTGAATGCCGTGAGCACATTCAAGCCCTTTGTCAATAAATCTTCCCTCCTTTTTATTCTTTCATGGGATTAGGGGGTCACTGGCAAGGCTACATTTTTTGCCCATCCCTAATCGCCTTCAAGTCCTTGCTGTGTTTCCTTTGTACTTGTGGTGAGGCACGTATGGCTACGTAAGGCTGTTGTATGTATGTTCTACTGTTCTATTAGTATTATTATCTCCACTGTTGTATATACTTATTGTTATTGCTGTTCTGTTATTGGTTGTTGCTGTTGTACTGTTGGATGTTATTATTGGTGCTGCTGTTGGCTCCGCCTGTGGCTCCGCCCAGCGGTGGGGGTATATAGCCTGTTGACCTGGGTCAGCCCTGCAGTGCGGGAGGAGCTACAGGTCGGCACATATTTAGCTTATTAAAGCAGCGGTTCACTGTTCTCAGCGTCTCGGCTGAATTGATGCCTATCAGTACTGTTGTTGTCATTCACTTGGGCTGCACACTGGTTCTGTGACGATTCATTCTCAGTACTTTGCTGGTCGATATGTCAGCAAGGCTGGCTTTTATTTACCTGTCCTTAGCAGAGGGGTCAATAACCAGGGGGCATTGATATAATGTAAGGGGTGATGTGTTGGGTGTTCTGGATCACATACAGGTCACCAACACTTGAAATAGTGCAACACTATTTTATTGAATCATTAACTGTTTAACATACTCTGACTGTGGGTTAACACGATACTAGCTTTAACTAAAGACCTTTGCCTTGTCCTAACCAGTTGATGCACTCAGCACACGGTGACTGTCTGTGCTGCAGGCTGTGAGCTCTGTCCTACTAGGAAGCTGCAACTCGAATGAGCGGGAACTCTGATGCCCCCTGTCTTTATAGTGCGTGTGCTCTCACTGCTGATTGGCTGTGGTGTTGTGTGTGTTGATTGGTCCCACTGTGTGTCCATCAGTGTGTGTCTGCACCATGATATACTGGTGTACATTATGACACGTGGATTTGAGGAAAACCATTTTCACCAGAGGGTGCTGAGTAACTGGAACTCACTGTCTGGGCAGGGGCAGGAACCGTCACAACATTGAAGGAGCATTTAGATGAACGCTTCAAACACCACGGGCGGGATTCTCCCATTCGGCGGCAGAGTGTCCACGCTGTCGGAAATGGCGTTGCGTTTCACGATGGCGTGAACGGGCGGCTGGGAGTACCGATTCTGGCCCCTAGAGGGGGCCAGCACGGTGCTGGAGTGGTTCACGCTGCTCCAGCCTCCCATCCCGGCGCGAACTGTGCGCTGCGTGATCTGCACGTGTGCAATGGCGCCGGCGCCAACCCGCGCATGCGCGGTGGCCTCCCTCGACGCGCCGGCCCCGATGCACCATGATGCCGGAGTTCAGGGGCCGGCGAGAAGAAAATAGGCCCGGGGAGCAAGAGGGCGACCCGCCGATCGGTGGACGCCGATTGTGGGCCAGGCCCCATCGGAGGCCCCCCCCCCCCACCCCGGGGTCGGAGCCCCCCTCCACCCCACAGGCCGCCCCCCGACCCTGCGCGCAGAGTTCCCGCCGGCTGCGACCAGGTGTGGACGGCGCCGGCCAGACTCTGCCTTTTTAGAGTGGCCGCTCGGCCCATCGGCGGCCCGGCCCACGACCGGCGCAGCGCCAGACATGCCGGCACCAATAGCGCGACTCTCTGCTCCGCGGTGAATCGTGTGTCAGGGTGGCGTGGGCCGGTTGCGGGGATTCTCCGGCCCTGCCCCGGGCTGGGAGAATCCCGCTCCGTAGCATACAAGGCTACGGACTAAGTTCTGGGAACTGGGATTAGAATAGATAGGTGCTTGATGGCTGCCACGGACAGTATGGGCAGAAGGGCCTCTTTTTGTGCTGTAAAACTTTGACTCTAATTGTCCTTAACTCAGTGGCTTGTTGGACCATTTGATATGGAGTCACATGTAGGCCAGACCAGGTACCTAAAGGCCATCAGTGAACCAAATGGTTTTTCTTCCTTGGAAATGTTTTAATAACATTTTTAGCATTTTACAAAAAATTACAAAACATACAAACAAAAACCCTTCACCAAACACAAACCCCAAACAAATCTCCGCGCAACCTTCCAACCTGTGAACCACAAAGAAAGAACAGAACCCCCTATTTACTTACCTCCCCACTCCCCTCCACCCCACACAACTAACAGTGGCCAATTCTCTGAGATCTAATATAAATGGTCGCTATCTCCTGTAGAACCCTTCAATTGACCCCGAGTGGTGTATTTGACCTTCTTGAGGTGCAAAAACTCCACCAAATCCCCTAGCCATGACAAAGCACTCTGTTGTGTTGCCAAGCCAAGTGTTTACAAGATGATCAGAGGATTGGATAGGGTGGACAGTGAGAGCCTTTTTCCTCGGATGGTGATGTCTAGCATGAGGGGGCATAGCTTTAAATTGAGGGGAGAGAGATATAGGAAAGATGTCAGAGGTAGGTTCTTTACTCAGAGAGTAGTAAGGGCGTGGAATGCCCTGCCTGCAACAGTAGTGGGCTCGCTAACACTAAGGGCATTCAAATGGTCATTGGATAGACATATGGACGATAAGGGAATAGTGTAGATGGGCTTTAGAGTGGTTTCACAGGTCGGCGCAACATCGAGGGCCGAAGGATGGGCGGCACCACCGGGAAGTCCAAAATAAACCTCTTATCTCTGAGCTACACAGCCCACATTTCTCCGCACCCATGACACAAACCCAGGTCTAAAACCAAACTTCTTTAGCACCGTGAAAAGGTTCCCCACTCCACTCGGCCGTCTCTGTGACCAATTATATAATTATTTCCGGTATTGGCCGGGCCGCGGGGGGAAAAACCACATTCACCAACCGGTGCACCATCGCTGACGATTTCAGTCCCTTCACAAACCCCGCCTGATCTTCCCCGACTACCACCGGAAGGCAAGACTCCAACCGAAATGCCAATACCCTGGTAAATAACTTGGCATCTACATTTGACAGGGAAATTGTGGGCATCATGGTAGCACCGTGGTTAGCACAGCTGCTTCACAGCTCCAGGGTCCCAGGTTCGATTCCCGGCTTGGGTCACTGTCTGTGCGGAGTCTGCACGTTCTCCCCGTGTCTGCGTGGGTTTCCTCCGGGTGCTCCGGTTTCCTCCCACAGTCCAAAGATGTGCGGGTTAGGTGGATTGGCCATGATAAATTGCCCCTCAGTGTCCAAAAAAGGTCAGGTGGGGTTACTGGGATAGGATGGAGGCGTGGGCTTAAGTAGGGTGCTCTTTCCAAGGGCCAGTGCATACTCGGTGGGCTGAATGGCCTCCTTCTGCACTGTAAAATCTATGCTTCTATTAGCCCTGGCGCCCTCCCTGCCTGCATGTGCTTCAACTCTATCTGAATCACCTCAAGGCCCTGTGGCACCTCCAGCTCCTCCCGCAATTCCCCCCCCTCCTTGGGAAGCTCCAACCCCCCCCCCCAGGAACTCTACAATCTCTCGTCCGTCCTCCGGCGGCTACGACCTATACAACCCCTGATGAAAGGCCCTAAACAATCCATTCACCTTATCCTGGGGGCAGTCTCCCCTCCAAATCGTTACCCTGAACAACAATCTCCCAAGAGCCGACGGGCCTTCTCCCCATACTCATACGCCGCCCCTTTCGCTCGCCCCCAATTCGTGGACAGCAAGTCAAACTGCATTTGCCGCTTTTTTCCTGCACGCCAAAAGCTCCAGGGTCGGGTCCCTCGCATACCTCGGCTCCACCCCGAGAATCTCATCCACCACTTTCCGTCGCTCCTCCCTCACCTCCCCCGTCCACAAGGGCCTGTAAACGCGGTGATTGCTCCCCTGATGGCCACCTTCCGCACCTCCCTCAAAGCCCAGGGAGAGACCTCCCCATTCCAGGAGGGTTTTTACTACAATAGTTTTGTGGTCGTCATCGCAATTTTAATTGAAGATTATATTTTTTAAAAAGAAATCTGCCGTTGTGGGATTCGGGCTTGGGTCCCCAGAGCATTATCCTGGGTCTCGGGGTTACCCGCCCAGTGACAGTGCCACAATGTCACCAGCTCCTCCCCCTCATCAGGCACGTTAATTCACCTTGATGGCATCTGGTGAGGTAGGAAAACAGACTCGAATCTTTTCATTGTTACTGGGTTTATTTCTAGAACGCAACATTGCAAATGCCTGCCGGCCGCCCGACCCACACCCGGGTCCCAGAAGACTTTCTGTACACGTTTTTCTGGGAGAAACCTTGGGAGAGAAGAGAAAGCACCCCTGGGGGTTGCTTCATTTTAATCTAAAAAAAAAACCCAAAAGTTTTCGCGGAAACATATCCAATGAAAATAACAGTTTGCCACTCCAGTAGTCCCTCCCGATGCCCACAGGTCACGGGAGGCCTCGATCGTACTGATGGCCACCACGTCCTCCATCTCCAGGGATACCCAGGTGCAGATGTAGCCACAGGAGAAAGTCTCCCTTCGTGCTCTTGAGTAAAAAAAACATAAACAAATTAACTAATAAACAAATGAACAGCTCCTGAAAGGAGCGCTGTGAGAAAAATAAATAAATCTTGAAAGGAAACATCCCTCATTTAAATTTAAATAATATTTCGGAGGTGGGGGGGGTGGGCAGATGACCCTCATGGAAGGCCTCAAGGATACTGGTGGTCAATGCGTGCCCTCTCTCACGGACACCCAAGCACGAACGGAAGCAGGAAAGAGAGGCAGGCAGCCGAGCCCACAGCTGTCATTGCTCAGACCTCTTAACGGCCATCTTGGCTAAACCCAGGAGCAGGACCAACGTGGGCATCGCCTGATCTACCTCTGTGCTGGGTGACCAAAGACTCGGAGCGTGAGGCTGAAGAGCGACTTAGGAGCACCCGCTTCAGATAATGGTGGAGGGGCTGCCACCTCTCACACTCCACATGGAGGTGGAACCCTGACCATAACACAGAGGAGCAGGAGTAGGTCATTCGGCCCATCGAGTCCGCTCCACCATTCTATGAGATCGGGACTGATTTGAAATGATAATTCTCAACTTCACGTCTCTGCCGTATCCCCATAACCTTTGATTCCCTTACTGATCAAAAATCTGTCCAATTCAGCTTTCAACCTATCAACCCAGCCTCTGCAGCTCCGTGTGGTAAAGAATTCCACAGATTCACCATCCTCAGCGGAAAATCCTCCTCATCTCTGACTTAAATGAACATAGAACATGCAGTGCAGGAGGAGGCCATTCGGCCCATCGAGTCTGCACCGACCCACTTAAGCACTATCCCCGTAACCCAATAACCCCTCCTAACCTTTTTGGTCACGAAGGACAATTTATCATGGCCAATACACCTAACCTGCACGTCTTTGGACTGTGAGAGGAAACCGGAGCACCCGGAGGAAACCCACGCAGACACGGGGAGAAGGTGCAGACTCTGCACAGACAGTGACCCAAGCTGGGAATCGAACCTGGGATCCTGGCGCTGTGAAGCCACAGTGCTAACCACTGTGCTACCGTGCTGTCCATGGGCGACCTCTTACTCTGGAAATGTGCCCTCTGGCCCTAGACTCTCCTACAAGAGGAAACATCCTCTCAGCATCGACCCTGTCAAGCCCCCTGAGAATCCTATAAGTCTCAATAAAGTCACCTCTCATTCTTCTAAATCCCAATGAGTACAGGTCCAGCCTACTCAACCTCTCCTCATAAGAAAATCCCTCCATACCCGGGATCAGCCTGGTGAACCTTCGCTGGACTGCCTCCAATGCCAGGAGATCTTTCCTGAGATAAGGGGACCAGAACTGGTCACAGTATTCCAAGTGTGGCTGAACGAATGCCTTGTATAGTTTTAGCAGGACCTCCTGGCCGGGATTCTCCAATCCCGCGGCCAAGTATGGTCCCACCCGGCGGGATCTCGGAGTTCTGTCTGCAGGGGCCGACCTGGTGGGGGAGGGCGGGGGGGAATCCGACCCTGGGTGGGGGGGTCCTCCACAGTGGCCCGGCCCGCGATCGAAGCCTACCGATCGGTGGGCGGGCTAGTTCCATGGGGGCTGCGGCCAAGTTCTGACGCCGGCGTGAAAAGTGGCGCTCGCCACTCCGGCGTCAACGGGCCTCAAGGGGCCCTTCCTTGGGGCTAGTACGGCGCCAGAGTGGTGTCCAGAGCTCCGGCGCCCGAAAGCCGGTGCGCCAAGGCCAGCGCGGGTTCGCGCATGAGCGTGGGTTCCCATCTCCGCGCCGGCTCCCGGGCAATATGGCGGACCCTATAGGGGCCCGGCGCGGAGGAACATAGGCCCCCATGGAACGAGCCTGCCCGGCGATCGGTAGGCTCCGATTGCGGGCCTTGCCACCGTGGAGGACCCCCTCCCACCCGGGGTCAGATCCCCCCACCCCACCCCACCAGGACGGCCCACGCAGACAGAACTCCCTTTAACTTTTTAGGCAGGAACAAACTTGCCCCTTCAAACCTAAAATAATATTCCATTAACCAGCGTTCTGTAAACAGGTAAATGGTTCGCAAAATCTATCAGCAAAAAACTACACCTGCAAATCAACGATTATCTCACTTCTATGACACCTTAATTGGTGGGGGAGGGAGAGTCCACTCCAATTGGTAAATCCCCAAGTCGCTCCTCAAAGCCTCAAGTCACTAGTCTTGCCGTTGGTTTACATGTTTCATCTGGGAGAATAAGGCTACCTGTCCCGATCTGACGTTTTATAGTAAACACCAAATTGTTTCCAACTATCCAACTCTTAATTTATATTCTAATTTGTTGGCAGCCAGCAAAGCGTCCCAGTTATAAGGGTTTATATTTGTAGTACTGTTTCCAGATTGTCCTGTGGTCCTTGCTCTATTGTGTAATTTAGTCAAGTTACAGCCTCACCTTGCACTTTGTCTTTCTCGCCTTCCCACGGCCAGAGATTCTATCGCTGGCGAATGAGGGGCGGCACAGTGGTTAGCACTGCTGCCTAACAGTGTCAGGGACCCGGGTTCAATTCCGGCCTTGGGTCACTGTCTGTGCGGAGTCTGCACGTTCTCCCCGTGTCTGCGTGGGTTTCCTCCGGGTGCTCCGGTTTCCTCCCACAGTCTAATGACGTGCAGGTTAGGTGGATTTGCCACGCTAACGTGCCTCTTAGTGTGCAAAGGTTAGGTGGAGTTAGGGGGTTGCAGGGATAGAGTGGCGGGGGTTGGGGTGGGGGGAGAGTGGGCCTGGGCAGGGTGCTCTTTCAGAGGGTCGGTGTAGACCCAATGGGCCGAATGGCCTCCTTCTGTACTGCAGAGATTCTATGATCGTTTCCTAGTCCCAAAGTCATTCCTCGATCCACCAGGAGAATTCGCACCCGCGTTTTCTTTTACTTTCCTCTCTCTCACCCCATTCTACCAGCCCATAGACCTCTTGTCCTTCATCTCGGACATTTCACTCATGTTTGAACTGGCTGCTGGCTTTGTCTGCTCTCCTTCAACGATGCTCCCATTCTCTGGACAGTTCTGGTGTGTACATCGCTCGGGTAACCACTCGAGGCAGTTGTCCTTTGGATGCAATGGTACTGGCCTGTTGGTCACCATCTAGCTTCAGGTCATCGGTTCCTTGTAACTGTCAACATTTGAGTATGTGAGGGGTAAGGTACCTCATCATCTTCTATTAACTGCTCAGATTCGGAATGTGTGAAATCGATCCCAATTAACCATGATTAATGGACCCTAATAGTTTGACCACCATATAGGAAAACTACTTTAGTACCATCACGCCCCATCACCCCATCAAGTGTACAAAAGAAATGAAACTAATTGAAGCCCCTTCTCCGACGTGGGACCTTTTACCTTCACCTGGTAGGGTGGACAGGGCCACAGTTTACCACTTCAATCAAAGGAGGAAACTTTCGACAGTGCAGCACTCCCTCCGTACTGCACTCGAGTGTCAGCTTGGCTATAGGCCCAGGTCTCTGGAGTGGGGTTGTGAGCTGTGTGAATGTGCTACCCATTTGAGTCCAAGCCAATCAGCATGTTCAGAAATGAGAAACCTAGCGAGATTTACCACTCCAAAGGAGGCCATTTGACCCAGCCTCTCTATGCTGGCCAGGAAAGAGTTAACCTGTTGTCATGTGAGAGTACCTTTAAGAAATGGATGTTTAAGCAACATACCTTTAAGAAATGGAGCTGATCATATTACTGAAGTGATGTCAGAGGGTGGGGGGAGCTGAGCACACGTCTGCCTTTTGAGTTTCAGTTGAGAACGCAGCTGGGAGTGTCTGTGTTTTGCTATGAGCTGCATGAAGAAACACAGAGCTGGTCTGTTGATTTCTGCAATCCAAAGACTAAATATATTGAATGTAACCTAAAGTTCTCCTATTTTTGAAGGTTTGAAGTCTTTTGGATGTTTAAAGGAACAGTTTGAAGGATTATTTAGTGTTTTAGTCTTTTGGGGTTATCTTTGAAGTAATGGGTGTTAAGATATTCAATGTTTGTTTTAAAAAGGTTAACTTGAGTTCATAGAATAAACATTGTTTTGCTTTTAAAACCACTTGTCCATTTCTGCCGTCTCACACCTGGAGAGTACGCCGTGTGCTTCCCACACCACAATCTATTACAAGTTGTGGGTCGGTTGAACTCCATGAAACACCTTGGGTTCTGTAAACCCAGACCCATAACACTGTCTAATCTCGCCTTGCAGCTTTTGGGACACAGGAAATGTGGGATGTCCTTTCCAAGCAGCCTGGAGAGGCCCCTCAGTTTTGTGCACCTCAATTAAATAGAGAATGCTGATGGAATGTTGGTTTTTCTCAAGAGGTTGGACTATACAAGGAAGGAAGTTACGGTTTAGCTGTACAGAGACTTGGTCAGACTCCATCTGGACTAACTGTGTTTATGAAATGAAAATTGTTTACCGTCACAAGTCGGCTTCAAATGATGTTACTGTGAAAAGCCCCTAGTCGCCACATTCCGGCGCCTGTTCGGGGTACCTCAGGTGAGGAAGGGCTGCGGTGGGAATCTAGCAGAAGATCTATGGCGGCACGGTCGCACAGTGGTTAGCACCGTGGCTTCACAGGGCCAGGGTCCCAGGTTCGATTCCGGCTTGGGTCACTGTCCGTGCGGAGTCTGCACGTTCTCCCCGTGTGTGTGTGGGTTTCCTCCGGGTGCTCCGGTTTCCTCCCACAAATCCCGAAAGGCGTGCTGTTAGGTGAATTGGACATTCTGAATTCTCCCTCTGTGTACCCGAACAGGCGCCGGATTGTGGCGACTAGGGGCTTTTCACAGTAACTTCATTGCAATGTTAATGTGACACTGATAAATATTATTATTATTAGAATA